>NC_042495.1:34924907-34946111 GCF_005508785.2 Acyrthosiphon pisum | reverse complement strand
TACACAATTTTGCACTTGGAACGCAGTTTATAAATTGTTGGATTGAGCTCCTCTACTTAATAATTCACAATTCGAGCACTGGATATAGGCGAAGTAAAGAGCGGAGGATGCGTATCAAAATGATGTGATGATACCTTTATAATTTGTCATGTTTATGACTTATGACTGTAGTCTTCTAGGTTCTTTCCCGCGCAAAACAGTTTTTGCTATACCGTACGTGGTACGTGTGTAAGACGGAGACAACATATGCGGGTGAAGCGTCCTCTTACGACGTACCAAGTACTAGTTCTATCAACGATCAACCTTTTTGACTATTCTGCTTTTTATCATAACATTCTTTTCAATATACTTATATACCCATTAGCGGCATTAACCAATTGCCAGACGCCCAGACAGTAGTCATTACTCTTTACCACGATTTAAGATAGTATCTAAATACAAGTATCTAAGTACTATCTTAAATCGTGCTCTTTACTGACACTGGGCAATGTTTGTACTGATACTTTGTAGTTCGTTCACATCGAGAAATCGATGTTTCAACAAAAAAAATTGCCTAAGAGCTTGGCAATTCTGCATTTTGTTTGGACACGTCGGCCTTGGAAATGTGGCAACACTGCTCGCTATTGATATTTTCTTTTCTCCATCATGTAAATTTGTAAAAAAAAATTACATTTTTTAATTGATATACATATATTATATTATCATGTATAATATGTTATATGTATATTATTTAATAAATATTAGTTTTAGTGTTTAAGCAATCGTAATTTGTAATTTTTTAATTGTAATATATATTTTGTATTATTATTCGAAAACGGCTCTGACGTTTTCTTAATTCGACACCGTTCTACGTCGCCCGATACAGTCCATTCTGTGGCCGTTACGGCCATAATCACTCCACTATTCTTCCTCATCTCTATAAAGGTAAAGTGAATAATTTTGATTTTTTACTCGTACAGTAAATGTAAAAAAATCAATTTTTCATCCACCTAGTTGATACTTGATATTTTATCTGTTCCGAACTATCACTTCCCTATTGCTGCGAACCTCAATAATTATTTGTGATACTGGGGTGGATACTGCTGAATCGTAGGCAGTAGATATACCTAGATTTTGTGTATTAAGTTTCCCAATTTAATACGAGTCGATCAAAATAATTGGAAACTTATTAGTTACCTACTTTCAGTAGAATCGGTTTAGCTGATTGAGTAATAGCATTGATTATGTATAGGTAATATTTAATACTATTTATAATCAATGGTAATAGAAATATTCCACTCAATTTGTATATTTTATGTTGCCATTTTTAAATTCATGTACCTATATATTTTTAATATTTTGATTATATTATAATTATATGCGAGTGTACCACACAATAAGGTTACTATTATAATCAGTGGTGTAAACAGACTCCCCTCCCACCATTGACATTTTTTCCCATAATAAATGTATAATTTATTTATGAAAACCGTAAAAAACTTTGTTTAATTTATACATAAAACACCCCATTTCATTATCCTGGCTACGCTACTGAATTCAATAGTATACCTGAGACAATTTTTTAAGTATAAATTAGTCTTGTTTAATTGTGTACAACACTTTTTGTTATCAATGAGCAATTTGATCATAAAAATGATTTTGTAAACACTTATTATATTATAAAGATTAATTATTTTATTGGTATATTTTAGACTGAAAATCGTTGTTGAAAAAATATGAATCAATCATGTTGTCCAGTTTGCACATTGTACTTACGCCCAGGAATATCTCTAACTGTCCATTTACAAACGCATCCCAAAAAACAAGTGATAAAAGCTTTGTTAACCCTAACCAATCAAGCATCCCCTTCCAAATCAGACCAAGAAAACCTTTCAGATGACAGTAGTTCTTCTTCAGATTCATCAACCCCAGCTGCATACTCTTTTATTATACAAGATAGACATAATAATGCGAAAAAAAAAAAAACCATAAAAATACCAGAGCCGGTTAATGAATCCAACGAACCTGATTTGGAGATACTTGAGCCTGTTAATAATTCTGGGTATTTTGAATTAAGTAGTATTTATGAAGAGGACAGAAATAACCCTAATAATTGTCCATCACCTGAAAGCCAAAACAGTCAAGCACTTTCTGAACTACGAGATGCTCTTGAGGATAATCCCGAGGATGACATTGATATTGAAGATAACAATGTTACTTTTGAGGATGACTATCCACCAGAATTTGAACAAGGCCAACGAGGTCGCTGTATTGGTTTTCAAGACGAATCAAATGAATCAACTCAACATCATGAGGTGTCGGAAGAAACAGGCTCGTCTGTGGCAGGTCACTTTAATGATCCATTTCAATCAAATGGTAATCTACTTGAAAATGAAGAATATATATCGCACTGTTTTTACTCAAGTGAAAATGCTCGCATATCACATACTGATCCAGATCCTCAACTTAACCCTCCTCAGTATAGTACTCTTACTACAATGGAACTACACCCAGAATATTTATCCTCAAACCATCAAGAACATCATTTAACTCTAGATATCCAAACAGATGAACTTATGCCAGCTCATGGAGAATTATCTGGCCAAGAAAGTTTAGAGCCCCCTGAACCAATACTTGCATCCATATGGACAATGAAAAGTAGTGATGATATTCTGCCTCATACTAGTACTGCATGGGATGATACTGTACACGAAGTGAGTACTGCTGCTAGAAATTTAATGTGTTTAAAAAACAGAGAAGAAATCCCTAAAGAAGATACTAAAGAAATAATAGAGAAAAAAGAAGTAAAACCACTTATTGGAAAATTAATTTGTCCATATTGCAAATTAAAGTTCAGCGATGTCAAATCACGTAAAGCACATATCAATGAAGAACATAGAAATGAAGAAGGTGTGAAAAAAGGTTTGATGTACATTAAACCATTTTCAACCAAAATAGAGACTGATTTGGAAGAATCAGGTCAACCAACTACTTTGAAAGTGGAATGTGGCATTTGTGATCAACCTTTCGAAAATTATACACAAATGACATTGCATTTTATTGATACTCATAAAGGTACCAATTATATTTTAATATATTATTTACATTAAGTTTCACAAGACAAAATTAAATCTTAAAAAATAATATAAAATATAATGTTTGATTTGAATGTACAAAAAATATTTTTATTATATTTTAATACTCATTATATTGATTTTCAAATACCTACTTATTAAGAATCACAAATTAAACATCTCTCTAAAATAATATTTTAGCATAATAACAGAAATACAGTACTTTTTATATGCTACATACTATATGGTAGAAGCGGCCTAATGGTCGATCACAGACAACTTCAAAATCAATCCCCTTTCTTGGAATTTATTATACATTTAATAACAATCAGTTACAGCGGTCGACAATAAATTGATGTATTTTTTATGGCTTTTCCAATGAAAGAAAAGTATATTCTCAATATATCTTTATCAAAAATGTTTGGCCACTCTTGCTATATAGGCTTTTTTCCAAACCTAAAAAATTTTTATTGATAATTATAGAAAAAAAAACTAAGAAAATTAAAAACTGACAATGTCCGTAAACAGCTCAAAAAGAGTCAAAATATTTTCAAAATTTTATGGTGTATAGAAAATAAAAATATAAACATTCAGTAAAATTTTTATGTATCTACAGTTATTTGTTTTTGAATAACAATAAAATAACAAAACCGCTACACGAGAAATGATTGAATATCCAATTTTGTAAAAATATGAACTTCAGACGCTCATAAAAATTTAATTTGATCTGTTTGTAGACATTTTTTTTTGATAAAGATAGACAAACTTATGAGTAGGTATGGGCCGATTCTAAAACCGATATTGGTGGTATCGTGTTTATTGGTATCAGTTTTTTTTTTAAACCGATATTTGAACCAGTACCAAAAAAAAAAAAAAACCAAATCTATCAGCATAATAGCATTGATTATAAATTGTAATAGTGAAATGTAAAATGAAAATAGTATTTCGGTTGATAGTATGGTTGATATTTTAATATTCAAATATATTTTCAAATATATCGGGTATCGGTTTTTTATTGGTTGCATATATCGGAATATCGGATATCGGTAAAAAGAGGTATCGGCCCATCCCTACTTATGAGGAATCTTGTATTACATTTTCAAATCTTAGATTTAAAAAGAAAACATTTTATAGATTCTCAACTCAAAATAATTTGCTAATTTTCGTGATTTTTCCATATTTTGTCAAGAAGCATTATTTCGACTACTTATTGACTACACAGACACAAAAATAAAAAATAAAACACACATTGTAAAATCAATACATTCATTGTTTCACTTAGAATCTAAAATGTTGATTATTTTTTATTACACAATATATATTTTCCATATTTAATCATAATGATATCGATTAAAACGAAATAAACAAATAACTTTAATAAACCATGTACCTAATTAATTTTGTTTTATAATTATTTTTCCAGATAAGAATAATTTATGTCCAACATGTAACATAGTGTTTCCTTTGATAACGGAATTTCGAGAACATATACAAAATATTCATCCATTGCCATGTAGTTTCTGTCCAAGAAAATTCCATTCCCAATTTAATTTAACTACTCATTTGAAACGTCACCTTCAAATTAAGCCATTCGTTTGTGAACAATGTAATAAATCTTTTGCCAGTCGTGTTAAACTTCAAGATCACATGAATGGTCATCTCAATATAAAACCATACACTTGTTCTATGTGTGATCAAGCTTTTAGTTGCAAATCAAACTTAAATAGTCATATTCGTAAACAACATCAGAGTAATGGAACTCCAAAAGATTTTTATTGCCATTGTGGAGAGGTGAGTAAAGAAAAACAAATAAATTAAATCATATGTATTCTACTATTATTATATTATATATAATTTTTTTTAGGTATTTCACTCATTAAAAAAGCTTGCATGGCACAAGGAAACTCATGAGGATAAACCAAAACAATGCCCATGGTGTTCAGAACGTTTTGTTCACTCAACATCTTTGACTAGGCATATACGACGTTCACATGATTCCTCTTATTTACCTACAAAAGATCGTGATATTGAAAACATGAGCTGTCATTTATGTAATAATACATTTTTGCGTAAATCTTTTGCTACCCATATGCTCATTCACAAAGATTTAAGACCTTATTCTTGTAATATATGCAACCGATCATTTCGAACTAAATGGAATTTAAGAATGCATCAGTGGACTCATATGTCACGCACACACAAACCTTTTAAATGTACCCAGTGCAAAAGTGCATTTTATCTCAAACATGAATGGGAAGCTCATGTACGTGCACACAATGGTGTTCGTCCATTTACATGCAATGAATGTGGAAAACAATTCATCAGGAAAAAACATTGTATGAGACATATGGCAGAACACGAGGAAGGTAATCGTTCATATGAATGCAAGGAATGTGGCAAAAAGTGAGTAAAATTAAAACTAAAATATTATATCATATTAAATTTAGCATGACTTTCAAAAATTCTAACTGGTACATCACAACACAAGTTCATCAAATCACACATCGTATGATCTGATCTACCAATTAATGCAAGGGGGGGGGGGTTATTTGTTAACATGCACTGTTTGATTATTATTAAATTTATGATTATCAGGTCTTTACATTGAAAAAAAATGTCATGGAGAGAATCTATCCCTCAACCCCCTCCCCCCTGTTGGACCATCACTGAGTTAAAGTCATAACTATTGTTACACCCATTTTTGTCAATGCACGACCAAAAACGATTGTTCTTTCTATTTATAAATATAATATATAGGTAACTAATATTTTATCTGAAATATTAAATAACACCTAAGTTTTTTACCTTATACTTTAAAAATATAAAACCGTATGTGAACCCAAGTTTTGTACCCAACGGCTAAATATACGATCAAAAAGTATATCATGCAGGAAAAGGGAGTGCTTATCTTTATTACCATTAAATCACGATAATAAAGAAAAAATATCCCAAACATATTAATATTGTTATTAGGACAGTAGGTACTTGTAAAAAATATTTATTTTTTATTCAATATATTTTGGTTACCAATGTTTTCATAATATATATATTTATTTTTAAATATTAAATTATTTATGAATAAATTATGATTTTCCCAAACTAATTGTTTGTAATTGTGTTGCTTAGGTTCCATCGTAGTTATTATCTGACAGATCACTTAAAGACACACACTGGACAAAAGCCTCATACATGTCATATATGCGGCAAAACAACAAGTTCTAAGTCTAATCACAACAAACATGTCCGTACACACCATGCGAGAGAATCAATAAACACTGAAGGTTGATATCTAGTAGATTTAAGCTTCATTAATAATTTACAAGAAAATGGTTTTAATATTTAGACTTAAGGAATAATTTTTATAAACTAAATTTATATTTATAGATTCTTAATTTTTATTAATTTGGCTGGTCCAATAAAATAGTGATTTCAAAATATTTTAATAATATATCAGAATTTTTGTATTTTTATTTATTTGTTTATTACCGATACTGTAGATATGATATTATATATTATTATAAATAATTTCTGTAATTAAAAATATAAATAATTTTAACCGTCAGTTGTAAGTGTTTACCATCTCTTTAATTAATTATTTTAACCATTTGAAATGTTATTACCAACTCGACTTTAATAGTGATTTAAATTTTAAATTGTACTTGACTGGGTTCTAGCAATTTTTGTGAACAAATGTGTAATGTGTATGTATATATGTATGTGTATGTCCTTCGATTGTGTACTATTAATCAAAGCACTTGTGTTGAGTTATTTACCTTAAGTATTTTTAGTTTTATTTTAGGTACCTATGCAATATATTTTTTAAGTTTAGCATGGTAAAATGTTTTTTTTTATTTATGATAATATTGATGTTATTTTACAATTTTGTTTTTATAAACTGTGGATATAACTTTATAAACCTAAGTAATAATATATCCAATGCATCTAACTTGAAAATAAAATTATATTGTAATTTTCAATATCTTGCTATTAGATGTACGTACAAATAATGTAAATAATTTATAATTTTTCATATTTTCCTTAAAAATACTAAAATATAAAATTAAAATGTTTTCTGTATTTAATTTATATTTATATTGAATTACGAAACATATTTCTTACCTATTTAAAACCAGAATTTACAAAATAAGAATATTTTTTTTTTGTAGCCATAGTTTTAAAAAATATATGTTTACCATAATTATTTATTTAAGTAAATATACCTACTAAAAACATTTTAATTTTATGATGAAAAAATATATTTTAGGTAAATTTTCGGAAAAATTTTAAAATAATGTTATGAGTTAATGTTTTTAGTAACATATTCATTGTTTGTTATTGTTTTATAATTAATTTTATTAATAGTATTCATCTATTAACTTTGAGGATATTACATTTCTTATAATGCAATTTAAAATTTATTTAGTCTTTAAATTTGGTTCTTTTGCAGAAAAAAATGTTTAAATTATAAGAATGTCAAAATATTTTATAATATAAACAATTATATTATATTATTTTTTAAAAATAATAATGGTTTTTGTTTACCCATTTTATTAAATTAACTACCTACAGAAAAGTAAATGATAAAATTGATGAAAATCCAAACAATTAATTTATTACAATGCACTCATGTCTTATACTGTAGAACATTAAAGTATAATTTAAAAAATCATAAAACATATTGCAATTTTGGTAATAAAAACTAAAAAAGTTGGGCAAATGGATGTCGCTCTACTAGGTTACAAGTGGGTCACTATATAATGGGTGGTATTAAATTTGAATTCAATGATACAATATCATTGTATAAGAAAAACGATTTTGAGTGGAGACTGTATCTAGGTATAAGATAGGTTTTTCCCGTGGCATTATATAACTATTGAGAAAATCAGAAAATAACCTCTCTAAAGTACCATCTTGATCCAATTTGCTAAAAGATAAGGTACTATATGTTGAAATCGAAGCACTCCTTCTGGAAGAAATTTTGTATACAGGATATAAAAAAATAAAAAATAAACACCATTATAAAAACAATAGCTTCCTCGCTCCGCTCAGAATCTAAAATAGTTGATAAGAAAATCCATTTTATATGACATTGTCGACGTGCGCCGACCTAGAACGGCGGCAGTCAGCAATGGAGATGTTGGTATTGTGTTTTAATGTTTTAATGTTTTTCTAACTTTTCATAATAACTTCTATTTTCATGAAATAATTACAATTTAAACATGAATAAATAAATTATTTCAGACTATTTTTTTAATAAATCTTTAATAATCAGAAATCAAAATTAACCGAAATTAACCGGTATTTTTCAAAACCCTTATATTTTTTTAGAAAACAGAAACAAAATCGGAACCCTTAAACAAATTAATTTAATAACCAGAACCGGAACCGGAATCGAAACACCCAACAGGTTCCAGCCCTGTATGTAGAAAAAATTATTTTTGTTAGTTATTTTTAAATATAGTAGTAGGTTACAAATAAATAATGATAATAATTACATATACCTAAGTCTTTATGTTATACTTATAAAAAAATATTAAAAAATGTATAAGTTGTATAAAATACTAAAATGTATAAATGAATACGTAATAATATTTATAAAAATAATTTTTGTTGTCAATAAAATATAGAAAACTATGATAATAATTACTATTCCTGTCATAATTCATTTTTTTTACCCACTTTTGTTAGCACTGTTTAGGTTAGGTTGCAGATTCACTACTTTATAAAGTAGTTATTTGAAACCAACTTAACAAAAGGTGGGTAAGTGGATTTCGCTCTGCTGTACAGTAGGTTACAAGTGGATCACTGTATAATGGATGGTATTAAATTTGAATTCAATGATATAATATCATTGTATAAGAAAAACGATTCTGAGCGGAGACGGTATGTCAGTCTAGGTATAAGACATAATATTATATTATAGTCTATAGTATTTAAAAACAATTGACCTATAATAGGTACCTATAATAAATTCCAAATTAATCCTATCATAATATCTATTAGGTACTTATAACGCGTTATACATCAACAACAAACCGTGATACTATCATAGATATATAATAGTATACTTTAGAAGTTTCAAGTATACCCAAGAATAATATACAATCACAACAAAATAACTAAAATAGTTATTCTAGGTTTTTAATATGTAATTTCGTCCAAATTTGTACTTAAAATGACTATAAAAATTAACTGTGTAAATGTATTTTTTAGATTTTTTAGTAACAGAATTAATTACTTACGTGGAATCTTGTTTTAAATTTTCAATTCTTAGATAAAAAAGTTGAACATTTTATAAATTTTTAACTGCAAAATAATTATTCAAATTTAAATTTGATAAATGTTGTCAAAATTCGATCTTTAAATTTTTATAAAAAAAAATTGTCCGTATATATTTTTAATATTTTTCAACTGAATTGATATTTATAGAAAAAAAAAAACTAAAAAATTGAAAACTGACAATATCTGTAAAAAGCTCAAAAAGAGTCAAATTATTTTCAAAATTTCATTGTGTATAGAAAATGCATATATGAACATTCAGTGAAATTTTCAAGTGTCTACAGTCATTCTTATATTAATTACAACAAAATAAGAAAATCGTTACGTAAGAAATCGGGTGAATACCAAATGTTGTAAAAATATGAATTTCAAACGCTCATAAAAATTTAATTTGAGTTTCTTATAGACATTTTTTTTTTGATAAAGGTAGATTATCCTTTTAGGAATCTTGTATTACATTTTAAAATCTTAGTTCTAAAAAGAAAAATTTTGACGAACTATAAACTCAAAATAATTAGGTAATTTTCGTGATTTTTCCATATTTTGTCAATTTTTAAACTTTAAATGCCAATAAAAAAAAAAACTGTGACTAAGGATTTTTAATATTTTTCAAATCTCATTGTAACAATCACTGCTGACTGAAGAATTTATTATCTATGACTTCAACCATATAATTGTCGATGTTACATTCGACATACCTAATTCTTCATATAACTATAATCAATGATTATTAATCATCATTCATCACAAACGATTCGTGGTTATGCTAAGAACGTCAAATAAAAAAAAAACCTTACGTAAAACAGAGAAAACACTTTATCATATGAATTTTCAATTTTTGGTATTTTTGAACTGTTGGTGCTGAAGCAACCCCAAGCACCCCCATAGTTGCGCCTACGGGTATAGCAGGTATATAATATTATGAATTATGATACTTAACACAGGCTTATTATAATATGCTCGTGAGTATTTCTCGGCGTCATTGTGACAAGCGACGTTCTTAAGGAAAAATATATCTATATACTGAGGTCTGAGGTCCAATCCACAAAAAATCAAAATTAGTTTTATTTTAAAATAAAATGTTACAGAATTAGGTATATTTTATTCCAGTGTAAAACTGTCCCAACCCTCAAAAATATATATAGCAGCCCATAATTTGTTTTGTTATAGGTAATATTATTACACGATATACCATTCCAGCGTTGATGACGCATACAGACCACGGTTTCAACTTTCAAACGTAGAACAGACACGAGACACAGGATAGATTAAATCTAAAAATATTTATAAAAATAAATCTAATCTATTCTATGGTACAGATACTGTAGGTCTTAGATCAGAATATACAAGTATACACAGACGACAGACCTCTATACCTACTACACTTAGAGATGGGAATTTCGCCGTAAATTTGTTTCGGTAAATTTACGTATTTTTTTTAATACTGTATAATATTTTTATTTAGTAAATTTCATACAAACTGGGGGTGATCAATTCCCTTTTTAAATTAGCCCATGACACTCACGAAGAATGTGGCTTTCTATTGGTGAAAGAATTTTCGAAATCAGTTCAGTAGTTGCAGAGATTACCCTCAACAACGGTAACTAACAACTCCTCTTTATATAATAGTATAGATATAGATATATGACGCCCTAATATCGTGGGCTCAGCGTACCAGTTCTTACGAGATAATTATAATTATGTGGATTAGTGTGGCGCAGTGCGTGCACTCAACTGCGGAAACGCACTGAGTGTACGTAACGGCCGGCGTTGCAAGTTCCCGGATGGGTGACCACCCGGGATTTTTAGCAACGTATCCTTGCCATACATTCAAAAACGTGTTTTCCACCGTCCCCCCCCCCTACTAACAACCTACAGACAATCAAAACATCTAATGTCCTAACCCAGACACCAATTATTTGTTTAATAATATTATTATAACATTATAATAACGAATAATATTAGTATAACGTTATTATAATTACAAAATGCTGTCTGGGAATTTGCCGAGATCAAGATCAATAAATTGAAAAAAATATATTTATTAGTTAGATAATATTATTATAGAATATATTTAACATTAATAACAATACGTCAAGCTGATTGAGCATCACTGAGCGAGATTAACGAGGATTCTAATTTAGAATCGACAAAACCATATTATATTCCTAAATAGAACAAGCTATAGAAAATTATAAAATTAATAAGCAATTTGGTGAAATCCAAATTCACGGAGATCTTTATTACACGTCATATCATGATATCGCAGTATTTTTGGTTTTTTCCAACGTACCTTGTTATATTTGTTGATAATATTATTTTGTTTTTTTTTTTTTGTCAAAAAGCTTGAGAATTCAATACATGATTCCTCGTGAGATTTAAACACTAGTAAAGAAAAACTGAAAGTATACGCAGGGCCTGATTTACCAATTTTTATGGGCCCAGTACAATTTTCAATTTCGGGCCCCAAATTGTCCATCTCTATACTTTCTTCAATGCTAAAATTAAATGTATGCATATTGTATTTTTAAATTAGTTGCATACACATGAGTAGTTAGATCATACAATAAAATTGTATTGTTAAAAATTTGATTATTTAATATATAAGAACACTTTCCAATTTTTTAATGCGTCTATAATATTAATGTTTAATATTTATTCAAGTAACTATACAAATCAAAAAGCAAACGTTTTTTTTTTTTTAAATTAGTATTTTTGATTATTAGACTTATATATCAAAGTAAATGTTTTTAAGTCAAATTTGAAGTCGGTGGGCCTTTCTTTTGAGCGAGCCCAGTGCAATTGTCCTATTTCTCCTTGCATAAATATGGCACTGAGTATACCTGTACAATGTAGGACGTAGGTACCTAGACGGCTAGACAATATATCCACAAGTTAAGTTTACACCAGCGTGTTAACGCGTTTATTAATAATAATATAAAATAAATACCAAATAAATAACAGAACATAAACGTTTATTCGTGTAAATTTACATAATATAGGTTATTTGGTTATACATTATACATTATACATATTTATACATTTATACATTTATACATTATACATTAATACATTAATACATTATACATTAAACATTTATACATTATACGAGTTCAACCGAACACAAAAATGCAGAGAAAACTCGGCATAAACACGCACATACACTATATACATATATATACATTGAGGTCTATGCCGATATAGCGCCGCAACAAAGCATTCGCCGGACGAATCTCTTCGTTCGGCTCCACAAAGAGCGGCGTTTGGGAATTCCGGCGGTTACCGTCGGGTTCGTGACCTCACCACTGCAGCCGCCGCGGATTACCACCATATCCTGAATACCGTTTGCCTGGTGGACAGATGGTATCACAGAACAATTTTCTAACTCATCACCGTCAAACTGCACTGCTGCCGTGTTATACGTCGGAATTGACTGCAGCACGTCGTCTTCGGCCGGACGATCATGTGGCAAAGATGACGATGAGATGTCTGACGACGCCTCAGCCTCGCCGACTTCTGCAGTGACAGGTGTCGTTACTGACAACTCGGTGGACGGTAAATCTGTCGAAACTTGCAACTCCTGCACCATGGCTGCGACAGAAGGTAACTCGATATCCTGTACATCGTCTGCCAAGTTAAATCGCACAGCCATATTAGGCATCGATTTATACCGTCGCATAACTTCGGTTGTAAACGGCCAGTCGGTTTCGGATTCATCTGCACCTGCAGAGTTCTTCTGCAAAGCCATATTAGGCGCCGATTTATATCGCCTGCAATGTGCCTGTGAACTCTTGATGTCTCGAGATTCCAACGACTTCGCTCGATTTGCCTGGAGCATGTCGAAAGCCTCGAAATAATTTTCGGTCACGGTCTGCATCATAGATTCGGGCGAAGTTTCCAGTGTTACAATATTATTTGACATGTTGATCTGATACGGTTAAGTTAATAATATATTATACGAAAAGTACGTTTAGACTTTTATAATGTATTATAAATGATCGGTCATCGGTAAAGTTCGTTGTAACAAATAAGTACTTACAACTGATTAGGTACAGAATATACTGTGGCGCACAGAAACAAATTATTTATGTTTCAAACACCTACCCGTGGCAACCATATTTTGTATAGATTTTTTAAATCGAGAATGTATCTAGGTTCTTTTTATTTATTTATCAATAATATTATTATTTATTAAAAACGTATTCCTATGTTTTAGTTATACTGTTCAAGTACATAGGCGCAAATAGCGTTTGGGTTTTTTTTTTTTGGGGGGGGGGCTATGGACATTTTTGGGAAGGCTTAGCCCCTAAAGCCCACCCCTATTTTCACCTATGCACCTCTAATTTGTTTTGGTTAGAGTGAGGCAATGGCCATGTGCCCAATTGTGACTCTGAGTTTGGCTTTTATTGTTTAAAAAAAAATACATCTAGTTGTGCCTTGGTTTAAGTAATACACTAATATAGTAATATGGCCATCGTCTGTGCATCAGCATCACTATTGTTCTTTTCGACCTTTTTGGTAAGACGTTCCGCATCGTTCGATTTTTGGGTTATGCCTCGTTTGGGCATCACCCGTTAACCTTACGTCCAATATTATTGTACATCATATTTTGCGCATCAGTATATTTAACAATATAACTGGAAGATATTGGAATTACCTAAAAGCGCAAGTTGTTTATACAGTCACACCAATTTACAGCTTAAAATTTGGTGCTCGTAATATTCAATTTTCAAATATTGAATACGTATTTCCATTTGAAAATTAAACATATTTTACGACCAGATGTCCAGATTAAACAACTGAAGTGGAGGGGGACTTGAGTAAGTCATAACCAGTCGAAAACTGACAAGCCCATAGATATTAGATTATACAATTTTTATATTATGTACCCGGTACCTATTATAGTTATGACTATTATTTACAATTTAATTGTTAGTAAGGCAATGTATTTTAGATTTTGAACGAAGCGTTGATTTTACAATGATGTGTTTTTATTTTTTTTCGAGTGTCTGATATCACCTTTTCGGGCAATAAAAATGTATCGATTTTCTTCAACGATATCTTTTCTGGTATATAGGGAAGCGAAGTTAGTTGGTTTGCAAAGAGGCCAAAAGTATGAAATTCTTAATGGTTCAAAAAATTAATGAAAAACTGAGATTAAAAATGTAATACAACTACGTTACCTACTCATAAGCTGTTATTAGTAGGAAATTAAAAAAAAAATTGATCGCGTTTATTTTTAATGAGCGTCTGAAGTTCAAATATTATTGACAAAATTCATGAAAATCACGAAAACTGGCTAATTATTTCTACTTAGAAATTCATACAGTTTTTCTATTTATATCTAAGCTTTGAAAATTTAATGCAAGACTCCCCTTAAGTTTTCCTACATTTAATCAAAAAAAAATTACCAAAAACTCAAATACATTTTTACGAGCGTTTGAAGTTAGACATTGGATATTTAATCCCATAAGTTATCAAATTCTCATAAAACGATTTACTTATTTTGATAATATTCAACACCTACTAACTAAATACTTGAAATTGTCATCAAATGTTTATTTTATCATTTTATATAGGTACATTATACTACATGATAAGATTTTCAAAATACTTTGATTCGTTTTGATTAGAATTATCTAACAATATGAGGTACCTACCTCATAAGTAGTTATAATAGCAGATAAAAAATATTAAATATCTATAGGCACGATTTTTTTTTATGTGTATTTTAAGTTCAAATACTCATTTAGTTAAAAAATTGTATAGCTATAAGGATTGAAAATTTAAAACAAGCTTTCTCGTAAATAGTTCAATACATTTTAAGTTCAAATTTAGACGAATATTTACATATTTAGAAATCAAGAATAACGGTTTTACCATAGTATATACCTATATGTGAAGCGAGGTATAAATATTTACATGATTACATTTATCTTATTAATTGCAATAGCGGCTTAGAATATAATATAGTACCTACATATTATAGTTGGTTACGCCTTACCTGTCTAATTAGATCATGATGGGTAACGATGGCATTCTTCGTTAAACTAATGAACTTGTAGATTATATTTGAGTAATAATTATAATAGCCATCGGTATATATTTGTATTTTAAAATATGCGACTGTTAAAAATTAAACTTAACTTTTAAAAATAAAACGCATAAAACTTCTAGTGTTTCTAATAAATTTGCCATTGTTCAGAAAGTCTAATAAACATTTTGAATTAAGATTACAATATTTTCTTGATTTTGAAACCGAGAAAGTAAAGGCAAAATCAAGTTGTGTAATAAATAATTTTCCTGTAATATAACAGTAATGTTTATATTTGTTATGGTTATTATTTTGTATGATGGCAAAACAAAATAATACGGTACTTGTTATATATATATGTATACATATATATGAAATCCCACACTACAATATATTTTAAGCAGACACCTACAAATATGGGCAACTATAGCTAGGTAAGTAGGTAGGTAGGTACATGTAATAATGCAATAATATGAATGAACTAGTTTCTATACCGCTACTTCCTTTCACTTTTAATTTAGAGTAATGTTATAGTCGCGCACAAGTTATGAATGATCGTCTGACCAGTGTGCACGTTTTATAGGATCGTTGATTATACTTTTTTTCAATTTTGCAAATAATAATAATAATGCAAATCGCCGTTAGAACATTGTTGTTTTTTCTCATCGTTGTGATATTTGAGTCGACCGAATCTACTATGTACATGAAACATGGTCAATATTTGGAACCAGGTATTTTTGGTGTTATTATAATTAGATAACTAATATAGATAATAGCAGTACTTCATAATATTCCATCTTAAATCATTTTGTTAAATTACAATTTATAAATGTATTTGTATTACTTATTATAATAATTATATAATAATAATTTATATTAACTAACATATCTTATTATTACTAAACTAGTTTATAGTATGCTACTATTATTATACCTATAATCTATATATTTTATTTTATTTTTTTTAATTGTGAAAATAAATAGTAGGTACAAACTTGCTAATGTTTTAATTAAAAAATATAAACCACAGTACATTTTGTGTGATTACATTTTATTATTTTAATTGCATAATTACTACAGTATTGGAGCCAATATCATCCACCGTCGAATCTATTCCCATATACAAACTATCTCGTGGTTTCGAAGCTGGTTCGGTCAAAGAATACTTCGATAAAACTACATTGTTGACTGGTTAGTGATATTATAGAACTAAAATAAGATTTTATTATAATTCACGTATTGACTATTATGATTTTTAATGTTAAGCAAAAAATATCAACAAGCTAAAAGAAGATGAACCACACAAAGAAGAAAACGCTAAAATCAAATCTCTGATCAATTAGTTAAAATTTTATTATTCAATTATATTGTTATGATTTTTGTTGATTTTTTTTACATTTTGATCTATACTTATAAATATCGTTTTATTTTATTATAAGTTTAAGTTGTTACTAAATAATTACGTGTTGTTTAAATTAAGTAAGTATTAAATATACAGCAGTTTAAATACTACTAAATACTAATACTAATTTTGATTTTTAACCAACTAAACTAAACAATTATTATAAAACAAATAACAATGAAACAAAATGTATAGTATTTAACTTATATTCTATAGTTTGTTTTATATCTATGTATAGGTACTCACTACACCAATAGGCAATAATGGCAGTAACTTATCTAGATTAATTATAGATTCCGTATGTAAAATATTCAATGATGATTCACCAATAATTGCCGTTTCCGAACATACTTCATACTTTTTACTTACGTCTTATAACAGTTATGTAATGTTATGGCAGTTAACAGTTGTTCAGATACCTACATTTATTCGTACATTGAACTATCG
Organism: Acyrthosiphon pisum; assembly: GCF_005508785.2. NCBI lineage: Eukaryota > Metazoa > Arthropoda > Insecta > Hemiptera > Aphididae > Acyrthosiphon > Acyrthosiphon pisum. The sequence continues at coordinate 34,928,896 of NC_042495.1, read as the reverse complement.
AAGGTAGGTCTTCGCTACGATTACGAGAAGCTAACTATCAATTAAGGTTTGGGATAGTTATAAGTTAAAATTTTAACAAATTCCTACTAAGTATATACCTAAACGATATCGATTATAGTGCAAACTGAAAGAAAATAATCATGACAAACGTTTTTTTTTAATATGTGTGTAATTATTAAAAAAAATAAAAACTAATAATTACTATACTATTACTGTCTACCAGCTATACATACAGACTATAATAGTTGATTTTGATTAAAATTATTATAAATTGTGACAAACGTAGGTATAGAGCACAAATATCTAACAATAAATAATGCGTATAAGGTCGGTATAAAATATATTTTATGAATGGAGAAGGCCACAGTGGTGTTGATCTTTGGTTGAAACGCCTACAATCTACATAAACATTGAAACAGAATCCTCTATATAATAAAATGAAATTTAGGTAGGTATATATCTACTATAAACTATAAACATGACATTTATTTTAGAAATTTCTAAATGTTACGTTTTAATTGTAAACTTATTCCTTGTAAACCATAAACGTATAGAAAAACAAACATAATATCATTTATGGTCACATAGAATAAAAAACTTACCAAGTTGTCATCTTCATGTTATACATCATCACATATAGGATATTGTTAAATTTACCAACTCGAGCAAAGTTTAAGTATAAGTATTTTATACTAATAGGTTGATGCATACCTACGTAAATACAAAAAATATTTGAACAGTCAAGTCAAGAGTATATTAAATATATAAAAAAAAAAATATTTACAACCACATTTTAAATCGCATCAATGTCTGTAGTATTTGGCATCATACCATGTTATTTATATTATTATAACATATTTATATATATGCAGGGTTATTCGTTATTCAAAATGATTCATCCAATGCTTTGAATCGGCTACAGGCCTCCCGGGTCACCAGACCAAAACACGACAAGTACGCCAAACATGACTATAATTATTTTCGGGGATATGTAAAAGATACAGTGTTCCTACATACCACCTTACTTTTTTACCTTATACTGATGTGAGTATATACTATATTTCCATCAAGATGAGCTAAAAAACCGAGTTAATTGCAAAAGATATGCTGGAGCAAGTATGTGATGAATTGTTTTATAAGTACCTATGTAACTATCCGCAGGTTTGTATGATGAAGTCATCATAATTTAAATCATGATAATCTATAATTGAATTTAAATTTATTTAATTAAAAAATTTTGGACTAATAGTTTATGAATTATAATTTATAAGTTGGTACCTGCCTATTTAAACTTTAGATGAGCGCAATGTAGTAGGCCAGTGATGTTTCCCCCAAAATTGTTTCCACTACACTCATCTAAACGTAAATTTCGTAAATATACACAACTGCCAACTATGACGAAATTACATCACATACCTATATTTTAGTATTTACATCACATGTAACATACATTGGATTGTTATTTATATAATATATTCAATTTTTTCTCATTTTCCCTCAATAATGAGATACCAGTAGGTATACCACATTACTTCAATAAAGAATTAAAAATATAATAAATATATTTTTAAGTCATATTATATTATATATCTTATATAAGTACTTATATATATATATATATATACATAAAAATTGTATTATCTCACTAACGTGATAATCCAGATTCTGATTTTGGCTTATACGCTAAAAAAAGTCGTAATTTTCTTGAATTAAAGATTTCTCCAGAATTTTCTATAAATATCGCTTTTACAGACATGTTTAAAATATAAGTTTGAGAGAAGTACAATAACTATAGAACACAATTCCATACACGATAGTGGATAGTACGCAACTACATTTTTTTTTTTAATTACTCATATTATACATCAATATAGTAAAGAATATTTACAATTTTACATTTTGACATCTATTATTTAAAACACAAAATCGAATTTTCTTTTTTTGAGACATATCAGACATAGCTATTAATTACTTCATCTAGTGTTATTATACGATGACTAAACGACGTAATCATGTCAATAAAGCCAATCCATTTAGTATGTTCTAATAATCTGAATATTCAGTATATTGTAGGTATGTACTAAAATACTTATTAATAATCGTATATAGGTACCTCAATAACAAATGGGATAAAATATAAAATATTTAGTGACATAATCAATCATACTAATTCTTATAAAGAACTTGGTCCTTTTTAATTAACGCACAAATTAGTAATAATTAAGGTCATTTTCTAATAATATACCTACCGTTGAAATTTCAAATTCCTCAACATTTTCAACATTCATTTTTTATTTGTTAGAAATACGAAAAAAAAGTATTTTTTTGGATTCATACTTTAACGGCTTAAAAATTTTAACACTTGTAACTTGTAACAGTGGAAATTAAATCATAAGCTTTAATGTAGGAATGGATCACTGAAGAGTTGAAACTAGGAGTACTATAATAGGACAATAGGACACTATAGGTAATAGGTACCTATATATAAATATTTACGATTGTAAATTGGTAAAATAATAATGTAGTAAGTAATTATAGCATATTAGTATATACTATTTATAGGTATTACAATTTCAGTAAAATTACAGTAATTTACAACAATAACCGAGAAAAGTCTGAAATTGAAATGTTGAAGCTGAAAGCTGCAAATCGTTCGAACAATAATGAACGTTATTAGATTATTAAATGCGTATTATGTTCTAAAAATAAATAATATGCTGGTATATATAATTTTCTTATATATTAATTGTACCTATATAATAAATACTACAAAATATATTCCATCCCCCAATCGCTCCACCCCAAAAATACTGCGATGATCCCTTTACCCAATGACCTAATTATTTAAAAAAATACTCCAATAGATTGATTATTTTTCGAAATTTTTTCGTTTGTAGTATTCGTATTCTTCATTTTATTTAGATAAAGTTTTCACTTAAATACATTTTCTGTTCTTAATCGATTTCAAAATTCTTGTTAGCACTAATTATTAATAGGCAACCCCTGGACCAAGATTCATGCCTATGGGTATCTACCTATTATAGTATTATCTTATAGTAATTACTTGCATTGTATATTTTATTAACAATTGTATTATAATATATCATGGTAACAAACGAGATAGGCAACTAAATCTACATGTAGATAAAATTAATTATTTTTATCACAAATGTTGCCGGAAATAAAAATTTGACGGTTAAACTATAATTATCAATTATTCTATTTAAATTACTGTAATGTATTCTCTTAAAATTTTAGGATTTCATAAATGCATTTATATATTTTAGATTCTGAGTGGAACGATGAATGTATTGATTTTACAATGATGTGTGTTTTTTTTTTTATTTTTTTTTTAATTTTTTTATTTTTTTTTGTGTCTGTCATCACCTTTTAGACAGTAAAACTGCTTCGATTTTCTTTAACAGTAACTTTTATGATTGGAAAGTGAATATAGTTGGTACTTTGGGGGGTCAAAAGTAAAAATTTCCCAGTAGTTTTCAAAAGCGACGTGAAAACAAAGAAAATTAAGAAAACGGGAATTTTACGCAAAATCGAATTTTAACAAAATCGATTTTGGTTTTTGGTGTAACTCTAAAACAAATGACCGTAGATATATGAAATTTTCACAGGTTGTTTATATTTGCATTTTCTATACACGGTAAAATTTTGAAAATATTTTGATTTATTTTGAGCTCTTTACGGACATTTTCATTTTCCATTTTTTTTTAGTTTTTTTTCTAAAAATATCAATAAAATTTTATTTGTTGGATAAAAAAGCTTGAAAATTTAATAGAAGGCTCCTAGTATATTGTTTCAAAGGCAGATGAAAAATATTAAAAATCGTTAGTCACAGTTTTTTTTTATAAACATTTAAAGTTCAAAAAATGACAAAATATGGAAAAATCACGAAAATTTGCAAATTATTTCGAGTTAGAAATTCATAAAAATTTTTCTTTTTTAAATCTAAGATATGAAAATGTAATACAAGA
>NC_042495.1:34895149-34920946 GCF_005508785.2 Acyrthosiphon pisum | reverse complement strand
TTATTAACTAATCATATAATCTTAACAATTTATATCATACTTTTAAATACCATAATTTTTTTTTTTTGTCTGCTCTTCCTGTAGTCTGTATAGTCACTAAAGGTGCTAAATATGATACAAATATGCATGGTAAAAATGACATAATATGCAATAATATGCACTCAGTATAAATATTAAAATGCATACAATTCTGATCTCTACCAAATTTTGATTCTGATTTGATTTTAACATACTTACAGAAAAATTATTGATAGTTAACTATAAGCAGAGAAATACTTTTGTTAAAATAAATGTATTCTTTCCATTTAACTGATCTTATAAAGTGTCTTATGTAAAGACTGATTTAAAAAATAAACCAATTTGTTCAATATTTGCATTATACTAACACATTTATTAAATTAAAAATATAATTACCTAGGTATATACAACTCAAAAATTAACTTCAATAAAAAATGGCAGTTAACATTTGTTAGCATATATCTGCCAAAATATATTTTACCATTTATTACATAGAAATAAATTTAATTTAGAAAATGGTTCTAAGACTCAAATTTACCAACTCGGAGCCCAATATTAACGTCCTTGTTCATCCAAAACAACACTAAGAAACAAGTGTCTCATTAAAATATTATACCATACTCATTATATTATAGTGTACCCGTAATATACATAAATCGCCGAATTAGAAAACTCAAACATTTTTTTCATAGATGAATTTTTCTATTGTAACTATATTCAGTAACATAATATCCAATTTAAATGTGAATAATAAAACCTGGCACATGACCACTTAAGACAGCACCACATTGAAGTATGCACTCACTGAAGTTTTCAATGACTCACTCACAATCGTCTCACCAGCCACTACCACTTTATCATTAGCGATTCTTTCAATCCCTCCCATTTAATAATTCCGAAATCATTCAGGGTTTGTTAAGTTTGTTTACACCGTACTCACACTTTCTACTTCAGAAATCCCTACAAAAATATATCAAGAAATCGCATAAGCTGTCGAGCCCCATTCCTGGTTGCACGCAATGAGATTTCTTGAGCGTTTCTTAGTGGTCCAGGCACGGATCCAGAGCAAAGATCTGGGGGGGGAGGGCAACATTTTTTTTACAACACAAATCCAATTATAATAAAATATTATACTTTATTCTTAATTTAAAAATGTTGTTATAATAGTAACTAGTAAGTATAGGTAATCCATGTGATAAATAAATTATTGATTATTTTTAATATATAAAGCGACAATGTGAAAAGAAGTTAAGATTTTGTTTATTTTTTATTTAATATATAATATTTAAATTTATAAAAAAAAAGCCTAACCCCCCTGGATCCGAACCCTGTAGTGGTCATCAGCTTCATTATGGAATTAATAAAATGCAAACACTTAAGGAATAAACTGTATATCACGATAAGTATCTAATAAAGATGGTTAACAAAAATAATCAACCTTGACAACCAGCTAGCCGTCGTGAAAAAAATTCTGCTAACTTAAAATTCCTATATCCTAGACTCCACGCTAAATCTATATTATAGTGGATAATAATAAAAATAATTATTATTTATATTTCATTCTACTTTTGAGCATTAAATGTTTATTTTTCAAAATTATGTAGTTCCTAATTAAAGACTCCGTACCTACATTTAGAATAACGTTTATATTTAGATAAGCAAACAAAGAAGCTTTTCTTTTATAGTGGTTAGAGTAAATCAAGGGGTACGTGAAAATTTTCAAAATGGTGGTACGCTGGTTAGGTTAGAATCGACGTATAACTACGAATTGTTTTGTTTTTTTTTTTACTTACTATTAAGACTATTCCAGTGGTTGAATTGCGCAATGGAGGCGATGGACTCATAAATGCGGTCATCAGCATGTACACTGTGGACACTAAGCAAACGCTGCACAGCATGTAAATTACAGTTTTGGACGTTCGATTCGTATAATAAGCGACGAAACAAGCCACGGGGTTGGCAATGTTTGACAGGTTTGTCGCGAAATGATACGCCATGTATCCGTATGGCAGACACGAGAACGATTGAATGCTGGGCAACAGTCCGTTGGCGAAGAAAACGATCACGCCTTGCACGGCCAGCAGCGAAACGTTTAGATGACGGCTGCGGTTGTCGGTGCCGCCGACGCCGATCGTCTGGTGGCCTTCGTCGTCCGGCGGCGTCCGGATCTTTTCTCTCTTGCAGGTCGGCAAGTACTCCAAGCACAGGTACGACACCGTGCTCGCACACATTATTGCCCCGATGCCGACGAAAAACGGGCCGCTCGAGAAGAGTGCGTCAGTCGTCGACTTCACCTCGGATGTCTGCCCATCCGGCTCCACTACCGACCGACAAGTGGTGGTGCCCACGCCCTGGACGATAGCGACCGCGCTGGGCACGAAACCGCTGATGCCCTCGCCGACCATGTACGTGACCAGGTATATGTCCGGATATCGGGCCCAGCGATGGTATGAACAGAACGGAACTAGTACACCCGACCAGCGCCATGGTGAACGTAAGCGCACATAGTACGACGCTGTGCATTTGGCCGAACACTGAGCCCGTCACGTCATAGAACCCGGCCATCAGGAACACAGACGCCACCCCGGAAATGAGCACGGCGATCGTCAGTGGCCTGTCGTACCGGTTGCCATATCTCCGGCGCCAGGCGCCATACAGCAGCGGGCCCACGTTTCCGGTTTGTATGGCAATCGACAAGTACGACGGCAAGTTCCATCCCTCGGGCGCGGTCTGCACGAGCAATGGCAGCTGCGTGTACAGACTGTTGACCAGTATCCAAGCACCCACGCCGAACATGCACGTCAACAGGTCTAGAAACCTGTAGATGGGCAAACAAAAACAACCATAATACGTGTATAAAAAAATTGAGTATGTTAACAATACAATTGTTGTTAACATACTCAAACATTATATTATAAATAGGCGTACTACATAGGTACCTCCTATTATTGTTATAGGTATTTGTTTAATAGCCGGATGTGTTACCGGCCTTTTTAAGATGTTTGTTTAAGGCTATTTAAAAAAATGTTCGAACTGCTTATTACTATAAAAATAATTACAATCTCAAAACAAAACTTACCATTTTCTCTCGACGATAGAATTAGTTTCCAAGCTATACACTTTCATTCGTTTATGTTGTAAGTACGTATTTTCATCGACTCTTTAAACAAAATAATATAATAATATTAATAATTATAATAATAATTTATTGTAAAGAAGAAAATGTACAATAAATAATAAAAATAAACCAAATAGTTAATCTTATCTAATATACCTTCATAAGCTTTTTTAATAAGAAATTTGATATTTTAAAATTATTATTTTTCGCAACATGATTTATTGCACTAGCACTATAATATAATTTAATAAAATATGCATTATGCAAGCATTTAAAAGTTTTCAGCAGATACTGCGCCTTTTGCGGCTTTATGAGCAAACTTTTGTTGAGGGTTCACGGGGGCCAGATTGTGATTACATACAATATACGAACTGCCTGCAAGTAGCAATTTGTTTCTCAACATTTTTTGTTTGCTTATATAGATTGTAAAATACTATAGGTACCTACTACCTAGCTCCTCCTTATTTTACTTAATTTACATTATTAATATTAAAGGTATAATTAATATCGAATAATTTATAATTAAATTATAACGAAATACATTACCTACCTATATTCTGTAGGTACATATACAGTTTAATGGATAATTTCGTACATAGAATATTAATTTTGCACTGCAGAGTACACAAGCTTACTATTAAAAAACCTATTAGTTTTATATCACCGTAAACTGTATGACATTTTGTACAGAGTTCGATAAGAATAGTTGTGAACTCTTGAGATTGCAGAACGTATTAGATTTCCAATTGAATAATACAATTTTTCCATGTGGGACGTAGGTATTCATAATAGCTATTCCGATGGATTCAAAAAGTCTTATACTTCGTTGGATATAATACCTCATACACAGGCCCCCCACAAGGGGGGAGGGGGTTGGATCTAAAGTTCAGCGGCCCATTGAAACGAATTTATAATTTTTGAACTTTTGAAATTTTTATAAGAGTACCTATTTTGTACTAAACAATATTTGATTGGGGCTGCAAATAAATTTAGTACTGGGGCACAAAATTTGATATTGGTGGGGGCGGGGGGGCTGCCTACACGGCTATATCTGCTAGACCAGGACTTGGAAGCACGCCATCATATTATTAAATACTGTACACGGTATATAATTAACCTGAAGGCACGGTACCGCGTCCTCCCAAGACTACAAACAAATAACAATAAACTATACTATAATAATCTTAATATATTATATAGGCATGTATATGATAGTTTTACTCGAGTAGAACAGTGGCGGATATATCATAGTTCTGGAGGGGGGAGGTGAATTTCAAATCCACAGAGATAATGACGTTCAACCCCTCCCATTATTTTATATTGTAATAATGTAAAGTGGTGGTGAAAATTTCAAGGGGGTCCACCAATTAAAAATGTGATAAAGCTCGTATATGTCATAGAGCAGTGCTTCTCAAACTGGTGGCGGAGGCTATATTATTGGGGAGTCGTGAAATATTTATTTAATTTAAATTATTTTCTTTAAACGTTTTTTTCAAAAAAAAAACCAAAATTATTTTCGACTTAAAATTAATTGGGGTAGGTTAATTAGTTATTAAATAACCGACAATATCATTAATCATTGTTAATAATTTATCAGTTTGAAATAGTACATGTCATTTTAGTATATAATTAAGAAAAAATAATTAACGACTTTGATTAAGGGGCCTTGACAATTTTTTGTCACATTTAGGGGGGAGGGGGGCGTGACAAAAAAGTTTGAGAAGCACTGTCATAGAGTACTGATCATCCTGTGTGGTATTCCGGTTACGAAAAAATAGTGTATTATAACAACAGTTATTTGACCGCGAAAAGTAGGTAGTAAGATTTTTCCCATACAAATGATACAAAAAAATGTTTGTCCCTGTTTAAGCAAAATACAGTGCATGTAGGGATTCTATAAAAACAAAAATTACTTTTAGTTCAATATTTTCATGATATGAAATATAAATATAATACAACATATTATGGGTAGTATATTATAGAGACAAATATAAATGTATATAAGAAAAAAACACATACCAACTGTCTGTCTGTCTATTTGTTGTATACTCTTAGTAGTACCTAATTTCATATAGTCTATATTCTGTGATATACTAACACGTAACAGTTCAGGTAATACCTTGATATGGCTAAATAATAAAATTAAGTTACTTTATCTTCAAAGTAGGCACCTATTTTGTATAGAGATTAGATACACAATGAGAAATATAAAATGTTTATACAATTATTATTATAACTGATATCTAAGATTTTTTAAACGATTTGAACATTTTCACTACTTAATAGAAAATAATTAAAATTCCAAAATTAAGATTAACATTGAATATTTAAAATAATTTATTATAGACAATAATATGTTTTAGTACCTATACGACAATAAACGACATACATATTTCCATTTATTATATCTGACATTACTACCTAGTACCTGTATAATATCTAATTATCTCTCATTAGGATTTAGGAAATAATATCAAGTTGCAATGTCAATTATAATATGAAATTATCTGGTAGGCGTCATGGCGATATAGTTATCGGTTTACTTCAACTCACAGTTATCGCAGGTAGTTCAGGCGTGTCTCTTGTACACTATATAATGATTATTACTGTTCACTCAAAACTGAAATACAAATTAAAACTGTTTCAAAACTAACTTAACTAAGTATAATTTATTTTACTCGCGATGTTTGAGTGGTTGACAATTTAATGTTTTCGCATGTCCCTATACAAAAATATATATAAGTAGACTGTTAATAGTTGGCAGTTGCAATAATGGTACGTGTAACAGCGATATTGTGAGATTGTAAGTACATAATTTATTATATTCGCTCAATCAATCCCTTCTATTAAATCGCGAATAAAAACAATTTAATTTTATATATATATAACTATTATATAACGTCTATATTGAACAAGCTCACTTAATAACGATATTGAAACTGCGTGTGAATGAGAAAAATACACATGCAGTCAAACGAATAACTGAACCAATTAATTAATTTGTCGATTAGTTTTATTATAATTTATAATATTACTCGATTTGAATTCACTTGACAACATTAACTGATGAAAAAAAACGCCAACGAGTGAAATGCGATCTTATTTAAAACTTGTACTAACTTTCCTCCGTGACTAAATCGGCCGGTGCATAGGTAGGTACAATCGATTCCAACCGCGGTTACTATGCTTACTAAACGGGTGCGCACGGGTTCTTCTAGGACCTGTTGTAGACACGTAATAATAATATATCCTAACGTGCCCCCACCGTGCGATCATTTTTCATTATATAGAAATATAACATAGATATTATAGGCATAAAAAAATAAGTAGTCCTCCAAGCAGTATCGTCGTGTACATTCCTATCAGTTATTCGCACCTTAACCGAGGATTGAGAAATTTAAATTGTAATAATACATAACTATCTTATGTAGGTACAGATAGATGATAGAATGGTTCCATACTTCCATGTGCTGCAGCAGTACAGAATACAGATTAGTTAAGGAGATTCAACGAATCGATACGATACGACGATAATGGTACATTAGTATTTAGTACCTAGTGAAAGTTCAAGTTATGATTTCAATGAAAAATTAATGTACTTAGGTAATACTTTTTGAGTTTTAAGTGCCCGATGGGTGCAAATTCGATTATTAAAGTTATCTGTTTTTTTTTTAAGACGGGTGCTTAGTAGTTGCAGTAAACGGACGTGTAATTAGAGCTCATAAGTTCATGCATATCAATCTTGCTATATAAGGCGTATTAAATGGTAAATATATAACAGCGAAATTCATTTTTTGGGGACAAGATTCAATATACGAAATCGAATTTTGTTCTTCCTGAACAATTTCAATTTTAATCTAAAATTATTGAAAATTAGTATTGATGGAAGTATCCTACCAATTTTTTTTATGTCTATCACTCAAAACCAATATTTGTCTGAGAACTTTGAAAATACTGTCAATATTTTATAGAATAAAATAATAATAAAAAAAAAAACGTAGACGGTTAAATATTTAAAAATAACGTTCGACCCGCAAGTTCAATCAAAACAAATAAACAAAAAATTGGTTAATTCATACAAGTGTGAAATCATAAATATTAAGGTGAGATAAGGTTTTGATGATAAATTTAAAAAAATATTTGATATCATTTTTTTCCGTATCTAAGAGTTTTTATCGCATAACTATAATATGTACACTACATAATATTATCTAAGTGCATGTTTGAACATTTTTAGGCGCATAGTGACATAGGTTCGGCAAGCGTATTTTTTACATACATTTTAAATTTTGAATAAAATCCGTCAATGTTATCGACCGGTTGGTAAGACGTGTATATAACACATAATGCTGTTTCTCCGCCTTTTCTTATTAGTTAAAACCTACTGTACTACTGTAGTATGTGTTTAATGTACGTAACACCGTTGATTAATATAAATTAATCGATTATATAACATAATATTATTATATACCTATTTAAAAAAAACTATAAAATCAATATAGGTACAGCCGCCTGCGTGTCGATTATGTAACATTCAGTTGCCTATAACATAGCGACTAGCGTATATTATATAGAAACAATTGACACTAATTACTGATATAACATTTTACAATTATATCTATTATCTATTAATTATTATTGTCGAATGCGGAGAATGACTATTATACGGAACTCACTCATTAACAAAACAATATAATGTACACTGTGACTGTGCAGCGAATGATAAGATTGATAACGCGTACTTTCTCTGATGATAAATGATAACATTATATTTTTTACAGGCCGGTACCCTCTCCCCATGCGGTTATCTACTTGTGTATACATATATTATATACTGGTTGCAGCTATATAGAGTTGTACACGTGTAAGCAATAAGTTGTAGAGTGTAGACCACATAATATCAGGTTATTGTGACCGGCTATTGTCATCGTCTTAAATAACGCAGTTTTTTTTTTTTACTAGGACCTCGAATCGCATAGTTTTAACGTCTTATATAGGTACCTACTGGCTACTCTTGTCTGGCCATAAAAAAATTTTTTTTCGAATGCCGCGATATAATATTTATGTTATTATGTACCTACCTAAATACTGGCTATATCCACTACGCGATAAGTTCGTACTCGTTATAAGTGTGTATTCTTTAAAGTATTTAAATATATTTTTTAAAAAAACCTTAATATAGTAATACAGTATAATAATTATAACTATATCTGATAAAATAACAAAGTATACTTTATGCCAAATCTATATGTAGGGAAGGGATTTGTCAGCGGTTGACTCCTCGTTTCTTCTCAATTTAATAAATACCAATTTAAAGTATGTACAGAAAAAAACTTACCTAAACAATAATTTCGTTCAGCGCATATAGAAATTAGGAGAGTAAATATTTGAAATATTTCGTAAGCTAATTTTTAACTGTATTTGGTGTGGTCACTATTCAAATGTTTATTGGAAAATATATTTAGGTAATATTTTTACATTGAAGTATTTAAATACCTATTTCAAATGTATTTCAAAAATCAAAAGTATAGTATGACGATTGATGATGATAATTGATGTTATATGTATGCGTTCATCGATCTATAATTATTACTCACGAAGGGCATATATATAATATATGTATCATTGCATAAGTCATAAGGCATTGGTAACGTATATTTTATTTTAAAGTGTCCGTTTGCGTGACGACGTTATACTCTTAAGCCTTAACATGTATATACCATAGTAGGTACGTATACTGATCCTAAAAATTAAATACAGAAACGCGTTTGAGATTTTAATCATTATACCTATGCATGCCATGTACCAATCATTGTACATATTATAATATAATATTAGCTAGGTGTAGGTATCTATGTATAACATATAATTATTATTATCGTAACGTTCATTTCCGCGTATACTCACTCCATGATATAGTAATATTATTATGTCGTTTGGCCGGCGGGTCAGCTGAAGGATTCTGCTGTATTGGTAAACCTATATTTATAGCTGGCACATTATACTATTATAGTATATACAAATATAAAACGTTTATAGGTATGTGTCCGCGCGTGTGCGTAGTAATCGGTACGGTAAAAATGAGAATTAAATATAATAATAGTATGAAAAACAAAATACGAAATTTCGTCCAGCACTACGACTTATGCAAGTTGCAGCACCTATATAATATTATAATACAATATTATGTTATATAGGTACCGCGGACAAGCGTATAATATTATGTACTTAATAGATTATAATATTATTATAATACCGACGGACCACACGTAATGATTGAAATAATAATGATTCGTACGATTGACCGATCACTGTTACACTGCGGCGATGTACGACTGGTGCACGTAGTATAGGTACACCGCCGCGAACGTCTTTTATTATAATAATATATATACGTGACCGACCGTCCACCGCAACAACGACGACGACCGTCACGCAAAAATCTCATTTTCAAAACGGTCCGGTGCGAGTGATAAGGGAGACAAAACCACGTTACGTGTGTGTGTGTGTGTGTGCGTGTGTGTGTGTGTATAACGGTATAGCCGTATAATAGGTATAAGGTAATTAGGTATAAGGTACTGAGTCTCGGTGACGACATTTCCTCAATTCCTCGTCAATACTGATCCAACTAAACTTGAGGATTTTACACTTTAGGTAGGTATATTTTCGGTCTAGCTTCTAATAATTTTTTATGATGGTGTGAAACGAATACTTTTATTATAAAAAAATTATCAACAAATCATCAAAACGTACGATTTTTGTCTCTCGGCGGCGAGCCGTGAAAACTTTTCAAAAATTAAAATCTCACAAGACACCACATACAGTTTGCAGTTTTGTATTGGCGAACGCTCTGTAGGTGCCTACACACGTGACACGTATGACGTACTTACCTAAAAATATATGATATGCGATCGACGCGAGTACGCGACTATAATACTACGCTATAGTACGCGTCATTATAATTTTCTGATATGAACACGGCCGCAACACGATTGGTACCATCGAACATACCCATTACCCAAGTGTTTGTGCGTGTATTGGTTGACCGACTATCATGTATAATAATATATTAATAAGTAGTATGAACACCTTGACGATTACACTATATATAACAATTTAATAATATTATCATGAAAACAAGTAAAACTATGAAAATATATTTTTGTATGGTGTTCATCCGTACAGTCTACAACTGCGCGGATTATAATATTTTTATTTTTTATCGTTGTGATCACTGAATTGCCCAAAATTGTTGGTTGGGCTGAATAAGACCTCCCCCCGCCCCATCAATATTTGTACAAATGATTAAAGAAAAAAGGTCTGTTCTCGTATATACTATATATATATATCAGCCCTTGACCCATTGCCCTCATATACAGTTATACCACTGTGCAGGAATCGCATTCCAATAATGTTAATAATACATACTGACATACAGGGTGATTCACTAAACATCTCACCCCCTTTTTATTTTCTTCAATAATGAAGTTATTCAGAATCTGATTTTTGGCGCTTTAAAATACCTACTTGAAGACTATATTTCTAACTCTTGAGATTGTTTGTACTACATGAAGAGTGTATTGAGGAGATACAAACTTCTGTTTTTAAAATGAGAACTACGTTTTCTACTGTAAGTTATTTGGCAGATAATTTTTCTGAACATTTTCACGTATAAAAATCAAAAATTGAACGAGTACTTTTCTTTTTTGAATTTCATAACTTTGCAGGGTACGAAGGATAGTACAGGTTTGGAAGAATTGAAAATATTATGATGGCTATGGTAATTTAAACATATTATCGAAGTAATTAATATCAACATTTATAATTTTTGTAAAAATGGTCCAATACCCAAGTACCTACCTATATAATAATAAATACTATATTCAATTATATGACATCAATTTGAAAATTTGATAAAACCTTTTTTAAGAGGATCCGTGCATTTGTTGTCTCCGTCCTACAACATATAGCAAATTTTCGTTCACTATAAAAAAATAGTTTCAACGGTGTGCTATTAGTTTAGATATTAAGTGAATTATTATATAATATAATAATTATAATGTATTATCAAATTTGTGTCTTTTAGGTAGGAACATTATATCTGTACTTAGGCATATTTTCAAGCGAGAAATGAGCATTTTTAATTTTTGATATTTCGCATACACATATTTTGCTTGAAAATTAAAATATCAAATATCATCGACGCTTAAGCACAGATAATGTTCTTACCTAAAAGTTTGATAATAGGTCAATTCACTTTAAACTAACAGCACACTATTGAAAGTGACAGAAATTTGCTATGTCGTACGTTTGCAAGACGGAGACAACAAACGCATGGAAAGCATCGTCTTAAGGATAAGGACTAATATCCTTAGTATAAACATTTCAATAGCTGAAAAACAACTCGTTGGAATTAGTATGCAATTACATGTACCTATATTAAAATTATATACTAAATAATGTATAGTACTATAGTAAAAAAGAGAAATTCTCATTTTAAAAACAGAAGTTCATATCGCCATAGGATACTCCTATATGTAGTACAAAAAATCATAAGATTGGAAAATACGGGTTTTAAGTAAATTTAAAAATTAGATTTTAAATAACTTCATTATTGAAGAAAAAGGGCATGAGCATGCTGCATGGTGAATCAGTCTGTATGTGTAATATTTAGTACTCTATATGACTATACGTGGACACGTGCAGGTATATTTATAAAAAATATATATCATATCATATACGTTTTTTCACGTTGTTATGTGGGCGCCCATGATGCTGATACCCCTCCTCCAGTTTGCACCTACTACCTCATCTGCCACATTTTATACCCGCCAAAAACAGTATAAAGCTAATACGAACTACAAATTAGTAATTATAGAACATTTGAAACAAAACTGCCTCTGAAAAACAAAAACTCCGTGGCCCAATCTCTTTTCTATGAGATCATAATGCGAAAAACCGTATAACATAATATATATTTTTTATAAATATACTTGCACGTATAGCGTGTCCACCTATAGTCATATAAAGTACTAAATATTATATATACAGGCTGATTCACCATGCAGCATGCTCGTGCCCTTTTTCTTTAATAATTCAGTTATCTAAACCTTTAAAACTTGAATAAAACAAAGTATTTGATTAAACAAAAAATGTAAAAGCACTATAACAATATTATAATCCTCTATACATTTTCTATGAAAATTTGATTATTTTGCTATTTATTATACAGATGAAACAGTATTATCTATTAATTTGCGTGGAAATTTGAGTAACTGATGACATTTCTACAGGATGAGCTTAACTTCTGTAACTAATAAGTCAGATCCATCAAAGCCGTATTTTTCTGTAGGTACCTAAGTAAAAATTTGTTTTCCCAATAATTGTTTTAAATTATATATTGAACCTACCACCTATGTGGTTAGTCAATAGTCGCATAGGTATATTATGTCATATGCTACTATAATATGTGAGTTTAGTCCAAAAACTAAATTGTTTTTATTTTGAGAATAGTTTAACATATGTCTTATAATAATCCATTACATATTTATTAGTTACAAGTTATAAGTTATAACTTATAACTTATATTATTATTTATTATTACATCAATATTATATTATTACATATTTATACTTATATTATATATTTATATATTATTACTATGAAACTATTATACGCATGCGCACGAAGTGAATAAACAATTCTATATACATAAATTCCTTAATACTTTAAAGCACTTGATGTCTTGATTTATTAATTATTTACAAATATTAGTATCATTTTTAATTACCTAATATGTCAATGTACCTCGTCATTCAACACATGTGTTATAATTTAGATCACTGTAGTCTGCTATGTGTCCAACTTAGTTGTTTAACTAAATCATTCTATAAATGACAAATGACTAAGAAGTGAGTAGAAACGGTCTAACTTTTTTGGTAACCACGATGGCATATGCTTACCAAACAATTATTAAAAGGTTTTTTAAATTTAAAAACATCTACATTTGACCCATCAAAGCATAAACTAAAGTGAAAGTGTTTTTTCACACAAAAACAAAAAATCGAAAATATTAAACATTTATTTTTTTATATAACTTTTAACTGAATAAAAAATGAGGAAGTCATCCCTACAACCCAAGCAGATACCCTACTATGAAATCATTCTGCACACTCTACGAAAAAATCTGCGCACGCCTATATAGACTAACTACCTATACCACTCATTTTTAATTTTTAAATATTAATAGCCATGTATTTTCAACGTATTATGACTCATGTATTTATAAATTCACATTTCGATATTTTTTACATATAAACGTGTTTTTCTGCAAATTTCGCAGATTATATCGCGTCGTGTTTACCAGTAGTTTTACCTATATGTATTATCTGCTACGGCTTAGGAATTTGTATAGTTCCCCATTCTAATTTCTAACATTTACCAATTATAATAAAATATTATACAAACCGAAACTTAAGACTTAAATACCTACTAGTAACCAATATGTTATAAATTGCAATATTAAATACTACCTACTATTTATAAAATACATTTAAAGTCTTTTCGATTTAACTGAATTTTCTGTTTTTGATAAAATCCTAACCTACTTTTATTGATTTTCCCCATGATATTTTATGAAAAGTTTTTATTTAAGTTGAAATATGCCATAAAAATACCAATCAAATTGACCTTCAAATTGTACATACTGCACACATAATAATTATGTTCTAAAAGAATTCGCGTTTTTATTTTGTAATCACTTTTATGAAACATATTTTATGCTTACTTAGGAGTTAAGATACCCGCATACTGCAGTCAATATGGAGTATGAGCTACAACCAGCCTAAATATTATTACAATTTAATTTGCTATTTATAATAACATAATATTTTTAACTATATCATCATGTTTACTTAAGGTTAAATCGCTGCCCGTTTCGGCAATAGTCAACATTATTTTTTTCAGGTTTTTGTGTATTATCGTAAAATTGAATTCTGCTCTATAATGGTATAAATAATTATTTATTTATTTATAATTTTATCAGTTATGTACTTATTTTGATAGATTTTCATAGTAGGTATGGGCATTTTTTTTTACTGTAACACAAAGTGATTGTAAATCAATAAAATAGTGACAGTTGACCATAATAACTTAAATTGAATAGGAAAAAGAAAAGGTTTTCATAATTATTGACATTTTAGAACTAGCCATACGGCATACATCATATAGTAATACACTATAATACCTTGTGGCTAATACACTTATATACGAAATACGAATATACAATACATATAGGTCATACTGTCATACAACGGTGGATTGGCAAAAAACATGGGCCCGGGAAGTTACTGCGTGGCAATCCCTCGTATAAATGTATAATGGATACATTTTAATTCAATATTTCAATGATATTATTATAGGTATATCATTTAACATTTTCTACAAAAAGGATTCTGAGCAAAGAAGGTCTATCAACCTATAGGTATAACTAAATATAATATATTGTATTTATTATTGATAATAATAAAGTCAGTTATTTTACAGTAGGTTATACGGTACCTAATACAGTAGGACAGTAGGTTCAATTAATTTTTGCGTTTAAAAATGTCATCTATGTGATGTAAGTGTATAAAATATAATAATAAACTTTAAAATTTGAAATACTCATAAATAACATTTTTAAATCACAACAAAATAATTAATACCGCAATTCTTCTTTCAAAAATCAGATAACGTCTAAATTTTAAAATGTCTAAAAAAATGCATTTATATTTT
Source organism: Acyrthosiphon pisum (assembly GCF_005508785.2). NCBI lineage: Eukaryota > Metazoa > Arthropoda > Insecta > Hemiptera > Aphididae > Acyrthosiphon > Acyrthosiphon pisum. The sequence continues at coordinate 34,906,035 of NC_042495.1, read as the reverse complement.
TTTTTAGATATTTTGGTTAAAGAATGAACTATTTTAGTTTTTTGATAGAGCAAAAAATGATTTATCAACAATAATTAAAAAAAGAGTAAAAAAAATTCTAAAATGTCTCATACCTAGTTATGAATAGCTCTGTCTCAAGAAAAAGTCACCAATTTAGCAATAATATCAGCTATAGATAAAGAAATTGCTGATCAACTAATATAATCATAGAACAATATAATATAATAATATTATTGACACATTTGCTGATTTAAAACTAGGAAGGTTAATTTATAATGTATTTATATATTGTATTAAGTACCTAATATCATTGAGTACCTATAAAATGTAATATACATATACGCAATGCTATTAAATTTAGTAGGTATGTTATTGACTAGGTATTTTTATCGTCTTATTAATTTATCATTATTATTATATTCAATTAAATTATATGACGTGTCGTGTTATTAATTTATTGACTTATTCATATTGTTGTAGGTACGACAACGTACTATATTTTTAAGTCTATTTGTGTCCTTGCCCCTTTTTTACCTATACATATATCATATATCATATATGCAACTGACAATAATTACATTTAAGGACCCACAATTTTACTTTTCCCTGAGCCCCGAAAATCGTCAGGACAGTCCTAGCCCCTAGGGTTCATCCCCCCTTTCCAGTGTGTATGCCACTGAAGGTGCTTAAAAGTTAAAACGCAAATGGCGTCGTGCCGTCGTGACCTACAAGCTGTGTAAGCCAAACTACCCACGCCGAAGTGCATTAAATTGAAGGCCTCTAGGCCTTTCACCTACCCAAAGCGAACCCGACATCCATCAGTACTTGCACTTTACAGTTATTGTAAAAAAATTGATTTATAGATTGTGTAATAAAAAATAAATAAATATCCATACCTTGCTGATTAATCTAAAAGAGCGTGCCTTGCAGTTTAGTGTTTACATATTTTTTTTTTATCAATATTCAATACTATTTATTATCATTGATTATATTTTTTTTATTCATCGCTTCTTATCATTTTTGTTTGAAAACATTAAATTAACGCTCAATTGGTCACTAGTCAAATTGCACGAAAGACTTAAGACAGTATTAAGACAGTAATATTTATTTTTTTCGTGTAGAAGAAATTTTCAATAATGGTGTAGTATTAGGCACCCATAATATTCCTACCTATTTTATTAGTGTTGAAAACAATTCCAAACCGTTGTAGGTATTAAGAAAAATCGGACAGATGTAAGTTTGTATAATTTCGGCAATAGAATTATCGGCGAAAAAGTATCATTTATTATAAAATCATGCCGACTGTGAATGAGAACAATTTGGAGGTAATTATGATCGTTATTTTTGAGTATTTAATATGTTTTTTATCAAGTCGTTTTGAACCTCTAACTAATTTATAGTTAGAAAAAGTATCGTCAAACTCAGTGATCATCATACATCCAGGATCTTTGTATCTACGAATTGGCCGTGCGAGTGATGTTACTCCATTCAAATATGTTCATGGTTTGGCCAGGGTTAATCTACTTTCAGAGATTAGAAATAGGAGGGACCAAATATTACCAAATTTCCCGTACAAAGTATGTTAATATCTATTTCCATTTACTAATAAAATTAAAACTTACATGTTTGAAAACTTAAGTACTCTAACTTACATATTTTTAGAACTCAGACACATTAGCAGCCATGGAAGACAGTAGACTGCAAGCGTCTCATATGCTACAGTCAAGCTTGCAGTCCAATGGTGACAGAAGATATGCAACACCGCCTCAACAAATAGCAGCTTATAATCGAAATTCTGTCCCGAAATACAAGGATAATGTACCACGTGCTCACACTAAGTCATCTTTAGTTGGTGATATTGTGTATGGAGAAGAAGTCAGCATTTTTCATATAATCAATTTATTAAAATAGCATAGGTTTATAATAAATTCCATCTATATTTCAGATTTTCAATATAGCCCCTGAACTGGATTATAATGTTTTCTTTCCAATACTGAATGGGGAATTAAACATTAATGGCCAAATTGGAGGTTCGTTAACAGCTGTTTTAGCAGATCTGGAAACCATTTGGACACATTGTATAAACAAATTACTAAATATTAAGACTTCAGAATTTCATGTAAGGCAAAATCAATTAAAAATATTACCTCTTGCTTTGCTTTGTTGTTAAATTCAAACAAAAAATTTAAAGTTATAATAGGTACATTTTTTATTTAATAAATTAATGAATCTGAACTTAATACAACACCTTAATACCTACATGTTAGATTGGAAATATAATATTAACCTAATCAGTAATCATTAATTATATGCTATTAGAGACTCATACATTACTTATAGAACTAAGCAGTTTGTTGATTCAAGTTATAACAAACATAAAAAAATGAATAAAAATTAAGATTTTTAAAGATACCAAAAATAGAAACAATCTAGATATAATATTGTTAACATTTTAATTTAAATATCTTTATCAAACTGTAATATCTACTATTGTCATTAAGAGGACCCCATACCTGCATGTGTTCTCTCTGTCTTACATACACATCACATACTAAATTGAAGTTTTATGCCATTAGCTTAAAAATTAGAGTGAATTGATCTATTATAAAACTTGATGGCAAGAACATTATCTGTGTTTTGTTAGAAGTCTTTTTACGATAATTCAGTCTCTAAGTGAGTTATAGCATGTATAATACGTAAATTAAAAATGCTTATAACATGCTAACGGCATAAAACATGAATTTCTGAGCTTAAATTTGATATATTATGCGTTTGTAAGATGGAGATAACATATTATATGGGTGTGGCGTCTTTTTAAATACATTAATAATTATTATAGAAAGCAATTATTGTTAGCTTCAAAATATTTAATGTGTTTATATAATCTAAATTATAATTTTATGTTCTAGAACTACAAAGTGATTCTAATTATTCCAGACATATTCAACAGAGTTCATGTTAGAGAAATGATGTCAATGATATTATTGAGTATGAAGTTTAAAGCTTGTCTTCTTATACAAGTAATTGTAGATTTATTTTTGTCTAAGGCATTGGTTTTCAACCGATGTGACGCAAGTGTTCTTTAAGTGTACCGCGAGCTTTTGAAAGTTTTTTATACTGATTTGGTGTAAGAAATTAAGAAATGACTTAAAAAAATAATAATGTATTTGATGAAGAAAATGTTATTCATGGCTAAGACATGTGCCATGAAAATATTGTGAATATCAGAGTGTTGTGTTTAAAAAAAGGTTGAAAACCACTGGTCTAAGGTTCTATTAAATTATTAATCTTTATTAATACAATGTTTTTGTTATAACTTAAATTTAGGACCATGTTGCGGCAACTTATGGTGCAGGTTTGGGTTATGCATGTGTGGTAGATGTTGGTCACAGGAAAACATCAGTGAGCTGTGTAGAAGATGGTATTTCTCAAATAAACACACGGATTAGATTACGCTATGGTGGAGGTAAATTATTAATTGTATTTTTTTATAAGTATAAAGTAAAATTAAGCATGTTATGTTATAAAAATATCAATTTTTTTTTAATTATAAAGAATTAATATATTATTTTTGTGTATTTATTTTCATTTAATCTTTTAAAAAAAGGTTAAAATGATATGTGTTCAACGACCAACCTATGGAATTATTCTTTTAAGTTACTTAAATTTTTAATATTAGTCAATATTAGTCATGTTAATTTTCCAGGGAATATTACTCAAACATTTCATTGGCTACTTAAAAAATGTAGTTTCCCGTATCATGAATGCAATCCCATGACTAATTATTATGACGCCATACTACTAAATCAATTGAAACAAGAGTTTTGTCATTTAAATTTGGATAGATGTGGTGCTGTGCAAAAAACGGTGACCGTAATGAGACCTACTAAAAAACAAATACAATACACAATACAGGTAATATCTAGAATAAGTAAACCGAAGATTTTGAATTAATTTAGACTTTTTCAATTTGTGTTACACTTAGGTTGGTGATGAAGCAATGATAGCAGTCTTAGGCATGTTCAATCCAATGTTGTTAGGTATCATTGATAACAACCATTATGTGATTCAAGAAGCATCCAAGTCACTACCTGAAGATCCTTATGATGAAGAATTTTTAAGAGAAACCAGTGTAATTATCCAAAAAACATTTAATGTATATTATTTATATTCAGTGGTGTATTGGTAAATATATTTATGGGTATACACACAAAAAACAAAGTTTTCGCTCACAACAAAATAATGACCAATCTGTTTTCTAAGTAAATTAGGAGTAAGTTATTTTTAACAGATAAAAAATTCATTAAAACATGATAACACTTTTTCCTATGAACTATTAAATAAGTTTTATTTGGTTTTTGAGATATTTTAGGAGCGTATACTCATATAATGATATTTTACAATGGGTATACACTATACAGCGAGAATCAAAAATCTGCTGACGCGGATACGGCGTATATGTACTAAAACACCACTGTTTATGTTCCATGATTGTTCAACAATTTATTTTTAGAGACGTGGCACTGGTCGTGAAATGGAAACTGAAACACAAATCGAAAACAGTATTGTGCACAACACTGAAGAAGAAATATGTGTTGATCAAATTGAAACTGCAGGAAATTATTTTGACATTGAAACAGGAAGACCACAAAGTCTTGATAAAGTCATTGTACAAAGTATTGAACGGTTAAGTAAGTTTGTTGTTGACAATTTATGAAAAAAAAATATGATCTGTAAAATTGAATTTATATTTAGCTTCGGATGAAATTAAAAGAAAAATGTATAGCAGCATATTAGTGGTAGGCGGTGGACTTAAATTTGATGGGGCGTGCGCTTGGTTAAAAAGCAAAATATCATTAAATGCACAACAGGTTTATTACGGAGGTTTGTTTTGTACTGAACAAATTGTTTATTCAATATTGAATGTACAATATTAATTTATTAAGATGTGTTATTTTAGGGCATATTGAAATTATAAGCTCACCAAAAGATTTGGACCCACAAATTGTTACATGGAAGGGTGCCGCCATACTTGCTGGTTTAGAATCATCTAATGAACTTTGGATAAGTGGTAAAGAATGGTCTTCGTGGAGTATTAGGATTTTAAAAGAAAGAGCAATGTTTAATTGGTGATCATTGATCAGTCAATGTTGATTTTTAATTTTTTTTAATTGTAAACATGGATTGGAAACTTAATTTATTTGTTTGTACAAATTCCAAAATATTTTAAAAAATAATTTTTCTAGTCATACACAAATTATTTTCATTACTAGTGATCATATTGATTTTAAATTATTGTCCTTTCCAAGTTTTAAAAATATTGTATTATTTATGACACAATTTTATTTTTTATTTACAAGGAGTGATAATACATTATAATTATACGTTTTTCTGGGCTTCAAGTATTTGAAAAATATGCTACTAATAAAACTATAAAAGTCTATTCTTAAATATTTTTTTATTTTATTAATTAGAACATTAAACTGAAATGTATTTTTATCTTTAGTTTATGGTTTAAAATAATAATCATAATTACTTTTAAATTGATTATAAATTATAATAATTGCATTGAAAAATACAAACTGATACACAGTATAAATAAATATAATTTGTACAATAATTTCATTTGTATAGGTAGTTAAAATTATGGTAAGCTATTTAAACAAATTTAGTATTAAAACGACTTAAATTATAATATTGTCAAAAATAATAACAATGATTGTTTGCTTAAATAATTTTATAAAAAAATCTAAATAACATTTCATAGGTATAAATTATAAATATTTAATAAAAATCAAATAACAAACTTGATAATTATTCATAAAAAAAATCATATTAGTAAAATAAAACAACACTGTTACATTTAATACAAAATATTTGATATTTAATTGTAAACATAAGGCTTAATATTGATTACAATAATAATAAAATATTAAGGACAATGGAAAAATATTAAAATTATATTATTTAATTTTTATCAATTGATAATATTAGTCATTATCATTCATATTGAGTTAAATGTGTTATTGTATTTGTTTTTGATACATAAAAGAAACCAACCTTCCACTGTCCTTAATAAGAAAATTGGTCACGCTAAATGCTTTAGACATTAAAAGTTGATAGTTAATCAAAATCAAAAACGCTTCTTACCTTATGCCTAATTTGAAGGTTTGGCATGTAAAATTGTACATGCGAGATCACAGCTTCTAAAAAATCAACATAGATTAATAGCAGTTGTTAAGGGTTTATATATAGAGTAGCATAAATGAACATTATTATTAAACTTAGATTAAAAAAAAATTTTTGTTGCTTTTGAATAGATTAAGAAAAATAAAAAGCATTCATAATTGATGTTTTGTATACCAACCTTTTAATTAATAAGATCATTTACACCACGAATATGCAGGCGCACAACCGTCTTTCTACGGTAACAACGTGCACACTGACACATATTTAGATGGGACGGTTTCTTGGAATAGCTGAAATTTTTCAAAATAACCATTATCTAATAATGAGAAAATAATTGTTTGATAATACCTTTACATTTTGGAAGACAACTGTTTAATTATGTTAATATTGTAATCCTATCACCACTGATAAGATAAATTAAACAACAGCCTCCCAAAACTATGTATTCAAAATTTAAAAATTATACACTAGACAAATCTAGAAAACATGACCAATTTTCTACGTTGTAATATATTATCTTATACTTATTGACTAAATAATAACTGAATCATTATAAATAACTATTGTACAAATAAATGGTTTCTAAAATTAACATAGTATATTTAATCAAAGCAATTCAAATTATTGAAAAAAAATTTTTTTAAAAAGCGTAATATTTAACTGTACCTATAGGTAGGTACAATGTTTAGACATAATAAAGTTATCAAGGTTTATGCAAACGTACAATTTAAGAATTACAGTATTATATCAAGGTTAAAAATAATTAACTATCAAAATCAATTAGGGACAAAGACTAAGGGAAATATTTTTTATAACCGAGAGGATAGGTACACCAAAATAAGAAACACTTATTGAATCAAATATTTAAAATAAATGTTGTAAGATGAATATTTTTTTATCTAATACAACATTAAAACAAAGTGCTTTTTAAATAAATAAATTTAAACTACAATTGAACTGTACACAAATATTATTTTTAGTTGTATTTTTAATAAAAAAATTTTAAATTTGCAAACCGTAAGGATTGTCGTAAAATCTGGTTGAGCATTCATCACAAAACTCAACAGATATTCTTCTATTAGATACATGTAAGCATACACCTACCTCAGTCGTTGTAGGGTTGACACCGTCTAACAGTGCCCAGCCCTCTTCTTCTTGAGGTGCAACTGGAGGAGGCGGCACCATGTGGGGGTGGTCTCTGTCTCTTTCCTCTAACAAATCAAAATAACCATCAAACAGACTATGGCTCGTGGTAATAGGAAAGTGGTCAATACTCGCGTCAGAGTTTAACTCATTTAGAGTCTTGTCGATATTACTACCTTGTGGGACGATATTCCTCCAGCGTATGTTGCGCAACAGACCGCCAATTTGATGGCTGTTAGCAATCATGCTGCGCAAATAGGCCACCTGTCGACGGCTGCTAGCCCACTTTTCCTCACGTTCCCTCAACTCCCGTTTCACACCCTTGATCTCACGTTTAAGCTGCGACATCTTTTGCTCCAGGTCCTTGACGTACTGTTTCTGTTTCATGCGGTTTATGCGGGCGGCCACAGCGTTCTTACTATTGCTGGTCGGCAAACGGCGGGGACGATTTCTGTTTCCACGCCGCTTGTTATCGGAATCCGAATCCGAGAACTCGTACTTGGGTGACGACGTATCACTAGAAGAGGAGCATGATCGTGCCATGATGGATCACCCACCCACGTCCAGTCACTTTAATAATAACGGATAGTTGTGTAGGTGTGTTTTCGGAAGATTATCGTCATAAGCAATTTGTATTTTAATTTGAAGTGTACTTACTGCAACAATCGGGTCGAGTTTGCGACGATCGAAGTTATGAAGAAAACCGAAAACCAATAAATGCAACGGTACGGGGTGGTGTAATAAACCTGACGTATAATTGTATAAACAATTAAAGTATCACAAATAGTAAATGGCCAAATGGCGAGAAACAAAATTATCAAATCAGTTAATTAACTATTGTCAATTTCACTGATGCGTACCACTAGCACTATAGGCACTACCCATATCAATATACAATACATGACAAATTAGATAGGTATCATCGCAGTAGTTTGATACGCATCCTCCGCTCTTTACTTCGCCTTCATCGTAGTTTTCCACTTCGTATTGGTTATCAATCATGATACATATATAACATAAAACAAAATCAACCAATGAGAAATGGAGAACTACGATATTGGACGGAGGTGAAGGAGATGAGCATACTGCGCATAACTAGTACAACTGTGATGATACCTATCTAATTTGTCATGGTTCAATATATATGGTACCATGGTCTAGAGGCATAGATTTCTATGTATTGATATTTAAATCGTGGTATAATCATAGATAAATACAACAACTAGATAGCCGTATAAACTACAGTTTGTTGTGACCAACATGTTGAAATCGGCCGCCATCTATAAAGCAGGCAATGTTTACATTTATTTATATACATATATACTATGATAATATTATTTTGTAAACATTGCCTGCTTTGTAAATGGCGGCCGACTTCCATGACAAGAAGGAGACGGCTATCTAGTTGTTGTATATATCTATGGGTATAATACATATATTTTTTTTAGTACGTCATAGCATATTACAGTGTAGTATGGAAGTCTGTGACTAGAGCCTAGAGGTCGCTAGTTCTTTACTCGTTTACTCAATGTGACCACAATATAACGTATGAAAGTATCGTATCTACGCCATTGGACATTAATAATACATATTTACCGCTTGTTATTATAGGTAGTAACGTTGAAAACTTGCGTTGAAAGTCAAAAGTTATAAATTAATAAGTAACATTATTATACTATAATATACCTACCTATTAGACATTTTTAGTTAATTAATTATTATTTCGATGAATAGGTGTTAAACCACAAATCACAGATATTTTGTGATTGTCATGCGTTGGCACTGTCTGCTGATCGAATGTAAACAGACGTAATCATCAAGCTAGCACTGCGGCCTGCTATGGCCTTGTTGTTTATGTCTTTTTGGTCGACTGCCTACTATATTATTGCTGTTTGCTACCCGCTAGGGACCAAGAGTAATGACTGAGAAGTAGCGAGTAGCGACTACTGAATAGTGATATTGTTAAAAACTGATTAATTTATTTTTGACTGAGTAATAACTATGTGTAACTAATGTCTTGTATTTTGTAATAAGCTTACAATTTCGAATTTAATAGTTCTGTAATATTCGTATCCAATATCGATAAACCGATACCAATTTATCGACCAAGTTATGTCTACTTTTAGCAAAGGTGAGTTGTCTAGCGGCTATGCGTATTTCAACGCGTTAAGTATATTAATCTAAAATGATATAACATATTATATTATATATTATCTCTGTCAAACATGTTAGAAGACCTATAGTGAAACCACTTTTCCAATTACCAATTTCTTTTTAAATAGTCATAATAGTTCCAAGTTCACAAAATATCATTACTAAAAGTCATCCTACTAAGTCTACTAATAATATTAAATTTCGCTTTTGTTTTGAAATTGAGTAAAAGCTTAGGTAGGTTGTAGGTTTCTACATTATGTCATTATATTATAATAACCGAACCTATTAGATTTTTTGGCTTAGGTACTCAATTATCTCATAATGACTGCTACAAGTTAACATATTTATATTATTGTATGATAGTTTTGTAGTATCCAGCCTAGGTATTGTCTTGCCCCACTATTTAAACTCTATTTCAAAAGATAGAAGATTATACCTACAACAAATTTTTCCAAATGATTGGTCTTATTGATACTTTATTATCGATAAATTATTCAACGGATACATTTTTAGACACAAAAAGTAATATAATACGGTAGTCGCCGCTTATTGGACTCACTTTGGGACCCGACAATTAGAGTCGATTAACCAAATGAATCAATAAAGCGAATGACTCAAAAAAATTTTAAAAATGCTTAAATTTAAAAACTTAAAAATATGTATTGATATTCAAGGTATGTATAAAAATAAAAATCTAGCTATGAGCAATTAAGAATAAAATAAAATTAATAAAATACATACATAATTAATAAAATAAATTAATATTTTGATAAAAATCCATCTAATGTTGATTGGATTTTCCCTTCTTCGGCCAACTTCATAATCATATCTTCATAAGATTTATGTTTCTCGAATACGTCAAAATCGCCTCTTTGCTGAATCCCTCTACGAACAATTTGAAGCCCTTCTAGCATTTGTTTAGTTGATGGTGGTTTTTCATCAGGTTCCTCTTCGTCGCTATCACCAGCCACATTCTCTTTAAGCCGTTTTGATTGTATTTCACCACATATATCTTCCTCGGTAACGAGTTCGGTAGTTTGAACTTCTTCGTCAATATTTATCCATTCATTATAAAGTTCAGTTGATAGGTCAGTGGGTCTTTCGACAGGAGCTTCAACTTCTTTTGGACTGAGAATGAAACCACCATGTCGGAAACAATTACATATTGTGGTTTTACTGACGATATTCCACGCTTCGTAAGCTAAATGCAAACCTACAAGTACAGTTATTTTTTTGGCCATTTCATGAGCACGTAAGGTACATAATTCTTGTTCCAGGTTAGCATCAATCACCCTGATCACATTCTTTTTCATGCCTGTTCTGTAATAAGCTTTAAAAGTGTGTATAATCCCTTGATCACACAGTTGTATGATTGATGTAGTGTTAGAGGGTAAAAATAC
>NC_042495.1:34893382-34894579 GCF_005508785.2 Acyrthosiphon pisum | reverse complement strand
TTTTGTGTTTAATTTTCAGTTGATTTTATAATTTTATACACAGCTTGCGTATTCTCGCTACAAATGGGTTTTATTCATCTAGCAATCTTAATTTAGATAATAATTTAAGTATGAAATACGCCCCGATAACTTCGGTGAACGTAGAAAGATCCTTTTTGATGCGTAAATTATAAAAATATTTTGAGCCCAAACCGTAACCGTTTTTCTGAAGACAGCTTATCAAAATCCATGGTAGCCAATTTTTTTTTAATACCAACTAGTTTATTTTGCATTAAATTAACTGGTATAACTCAAGTAAGTTAATTTTTAAAATCTAATTCTTAGGACAAATCTGTTTAAAGAAAAAGGTAATCTATTTATACAAAATAGCATAAACTTAATGTAGTTTAGTATTCATGCTCATTTTTAATTTGTATTTTTCTCAAAATGTGTGCATTTGAAAGTGCTTAAAAAATATTCACTATTTTATTTTGTAGTTTATTTATGAATTGCCTTTTTATATAAATTAAATGCCTTTTTTTGCCTTTTTTTACATTTTAAATGCTTTTTTTTATTGATTATATTGCCTTTAAATCCGAACCCTAGTCATGACAAAGTTGTATTGTAAGTTGTATGACAAAGTTTATTGTCCCACTTGGTCAGCCATTCGGTGAAAATTTCTTTTGTCATCCATGCATTACTGTTTGCAGTATAGTCTACCGGTAGATTCTTAACACCCTTGAAACACCGGGGATTTTCACTTTTACCAATCGCAAGCAGTTTTCTTTTTTCACCATCCATACTTGCACAACATAATATGGTTAGACGATCTTTACTAGTTTTAGTTCCTCTTTTCAAATGACCTCATTAACCGGTGTGTGAGTCGAATAGACAAATTTTTTGCTGTGTGTTAGTATATGTGCGAATCGGGACCAACCATGAGTCTAATAGGCGAATGAGTCAATTAACCGTGAGTCCAATAAGCGGCGACCACTGTATATTATATTCTGACCTCCCCTCCCTCCCCTCATCCTTACTACTAAAAAACAATTATTACAAGTTATGCCACTACAGAAACGTATCTTCGGGGGAGATGGGTATGGGGGTCATATCCCCCCGGAGACCAAATCTTGTACACAATACAACATGTATATAATAATATGAATAAAATATGTGTATATTGAATGTCTATTAAAAATTGTATATCCCCCCTTGAAA
>NC_042495.1:34866952-34888581 GCF_005508785.2 Acyrthosiphon pisum | reverse complement strand
ATACAATCACAACAAAATAACTAAAATAGTTATTCTAGGTTTTTAATATGTAATTTCGTCCAAATTTGTACTTAAAATGACTATAAAAATTAACTGTGTAAATGTATTTTTTAGATTTTTTAGTAACAGAAATAATTACTTACGTGGAATCTTGTTTTAAATTTTCAATTCTTAGATAAAAAAGTTGAACATTTTATAAATTTTTAACTACAAAATAATTATTCAAATTTAAATTTGATAAATGTTGTCAAAATTCGATCTTTAAATTTTTATAAAAAAAAATTGTCCGTATATATTTTTAATATTTTTCAACTGAATTGATATTTATAGAAAAAAAAAACTAAAAAAATTGAAAACTGACAATATCTGTAAAAAGCTCAAAAAGAGTCAAATTATTTTCAAAATTTCATCGTGTATAGAAAATGCATATATGAACATTCAGTGAAATTTTCAAGTGTCTACAGTCATTCTTATATTAATTACAACAAAATAAGAAAATCGTAACATGAGAAATCGAGTGAATATCAAAAGTTGTAAAAATATAAATTTCAAACGCCCATAAAAATTTAATTTGAGTTTCTTACAGACATTTTTTTTCGAAAAAGGTGGACAAACTTATGAGGAATCTTGTATTGCATTTTCAAATCTTAGATTTAAAAAGAAAATTTTTCAAGATAATACTTAAAATATTTTGAAAATTTTCGTCATTTTTACGTATTTTACTATTTTGTCAATATTTGAAATTTAGATGCTTATAAAAAAAAATTGTGACTGGATTTTTAATTTTTTTCATCCGCCTTTGAAACAATATAATAGGAACCTTCTATTAAATTGTCAAGCTTTTTTAACTAACAAATAAAATTTTATTTATATTCAGAGAAAAAAAAATAAAAAAAATGGAAACTACAAATGTCCGTAAACAGCTCAAAATAATTCAAAATATTTGGATAATGTCATGGTGTATAGAAAATGCTAATATAAACACTCAGTCAAAATTTTATGTACCTACGGTTATTTGTTTTAGAGTTGCACTAAAAATGTTACAAAATAACTAAAATCGTTATTTTTATTTTTATTATTATTCGTTTCTATGGTGATAAACAAAGTGTTAGAAATTAAAATTCCATTTTTAGCGTTTTTTTGTAATTTGTCGGTGGCTTTTCCCCTTGTTTTTCCCGTGTCATTAAATAACTATTGAGAAAATCGAAAAATGACCTCTCTAAAGTACCATCTTGATCCAATTTGCTAAAAGATAAGACACTATATGTTGAAATCAAAGCACTTCTTCTGGTAGAAATTTTGTATACAAGATAAAAAAAAAAAAATTAACACCATAGTAAAATCACTATCCCTTGCTCCGCTCAGAATCTAAAATATATACGTGCGTGTGTATATATTTTGTTTAAACTTAAGATGAAAAAAATATTAATTATTGAATAATTAAATATAATAAAAATTAAACTGTTGCAGTATATTTGATATACAAATTACTTTGTAATGGCCTTTTAACTTTCAATGGACTTAAGAGTTAATAACAAACGAGTCAACACAAGATCCAAGTATGGGAAATCGCTTTTTAAAGCTTCCACAACACTTATTAAGTTGGAATTCTTCGACCTCTGAGCTGTAATTGCTTCGTTCATTTTTGATTCACATTTTATCAGCAAACGGTATTTTTCTCTTTTTACATCTTCTAAGAATTTGATATGATTTTGCTTGAAGTTTAATTTATAAAAATCCTAGAAAAAAAGTAAATATAGGACTGTTATTACTTATTGAACCATCAAAAATAATATTTTCTTTTTTATACATTCAATTACTATAATAATAACTTTCCTAGTTTCCTGACTAAATTTCTAAGCCGGATGACGTTGGATCAGTGGCATATATAGATAGGAATTATTTTTAGTATGGGCAAATTTACTACTGGTTAAGCATAGTTGTAGGAGCCGTCGAGTGGTTATAATTATAAAATAAACAATAGAAATAGAGATTGCACAAATTTATTTTATAAATATTTTTTATTATATTATAAATATTATGAACAATTTATTTTAGATTCTGAGTGGACCGAATGAATTTTACTATGATAATATGTGTTTTTTCTAATTTATTTTTAATTTTTAATTTAATTTTGTGTCTTATCACCGTTTGGGGCAGTAAAACTATTTTGATTTTCTTCAAAAGTATCTTGTTCGACGGGAATGTGAATCTAGTAGGTGCATTCGGGAAGTCAAATTAAAATTCCCAATAACTTTCATAAGCGTCGAGAAAAATAAAATTAAAATTAAAAACTGGAATTTTTACGCAAAATCGGATTTCGACCAAATCGATTTTGGTTTTTGGTGTAACTCTAGGACAAATGACTGTATATTCCTACATGACATTTTATCTAAATGTTTATATTATCATTTTCTATACTTGATAAAATTTTCAAAATATTTTAACTCGTTTTGAGTTGTTTACGGACATTTTTAAATTTCAGTTTTTATTTTTTATATATAATATTGTCAATACAATTTTATTTATTGGGTCAAAAAGTGTGAAATTTTAATATAAGGATCCTTATATGTTGTTACAATAGTAGTTGAAAAATATTTAAAATACGTTATATGCACAGTTTTTTTTTATATACAGTTCGAATTTTGACAATATTTATCAAAATCTCGAAAATGATCAATTATTGTAATAATTAAAAAATTATAAAATGTTCAATTTTTATAACTAAGGATTGAAAATGTAGAATAAAGATTCCCATAAATAGTTCATACTGTAACCAAAAAAATCACAATAATATCATGTTACTTAGTAACATTATAGGTTTTCGCTCACAATCGTTTTTCGTATACAATATGATATCATAGGCGTGCGCACGGGTAGGGCTGATTGGGATTTAGCCCTACCTGCGATTTTTTTATACGTGGGTACCTTACGAAGACATGATTAAAAGTAGGTATAACCCTTTTAGTTTTTAAACGTTTGTGTTTACCCGAGAGACTATACAGGGCGATTTATTTAAAATTGAACACTCATTATTTCAAAAAGTGTAATTTTTTTACACAGGTACATAGTTTCGAGTCGTTTACAAAACAACTTTGTTAATAAAAAATTTTATTTTTTATTTTTTTAAAATTTTTTTTTGTCAACAGAGTTTTAATTTCATATTCCAAAGTAGAATATTTTTCTAAGTATTTCGATACATAAAAATCGAAGTCTATGCGTTATAAGTATTTAAAGTTTAGATGAGCGGAGTTGAGTGGTACGGGCTTGCCCCGCGAAATGTATGTCCACTACTCCGCTCATCTAAATTTTAATATTTATATCTCATAAACTAATAGCCCTAAAGTCGATTTACCATGAATAATTTATAATAATAAATAAATACCTATTAATGTTAATTGACAATTTTTATACATTATATATTATATTTTAAACGTTTTTGAATAAATTGTTTTATTAGATTATATTTGGTTAAAATTTAAATCAATACTGATGAATTTTGTACGTGTGAAATAATGAAAACTGATTGATTACATTTTCCACTAACCAACAAAAGGTTCATTTAAAAGTTTGTAGTGAAAATGTCTATAATTTTTTTCGTGTGTGACCATGGCTATAAGGGGTGGGTTATCAGATTAATTTTAGCCATACCTGACTCAGAGGTCTGCGCACGCCTATGAATGATATTTTATTATAATAAAATTGAATTCATATATAATACCATCAATTACAGTGACCTACTTGTGATCTACTGTCCAGCAGAGTGACATTCACTTACCCGCTTTTTATATGTTATATTAAAAAAACAAATATTGGCAACTTCACCTAAAATTAACTTGACAATTGTTAACAAATGTTATATTACGAAAACTATATTACTATATTAATATCAAAAATTAAGATCTGATGGCTGATAATCTAACATTCCCTCGTTGATTCCTAAAACACATTTTTAATCGACCTAGTTTTGAAAGATTCCTGTAATCAGTATAAATACAACAGAGGATGGAAATAAATTTCTAAAAAATAGAACGAACAATTATTGTAATGTATGTAAACATAACTCTTAAGTATTGATGATCATCACTTATTAGTGATTTGCAAGTATACAATTTAAATTCCGATTTCCATAATTCATATTATAGACGATTAAAAACAAAAACCTTAGGTACCTATGACATCAAAAGTACATACGTGCCACGGGGTATAATGTTTGAATTGAACCTGTAATTTCATTATAAGCCCTGGTCCAGGAAGCCTCCCCCTAATTACGCCACTGCGTTGGATGGTCTAATTGTAATGGTTAAGTATAGTGGTACTGGGAAGGTTTAGGCTTGTATCCCTGCAATATATATTATACATAGTGATTTAATGCTCACCCCCATTTTTTTCTTTAAGCTTTAATAATACATTTATTCAAATAATGATAGTAACATTTTTAAGTAAGGTATACCTAAAGACAATTCTTTTAAATTCCTGATGTGTATTGTATTACTTAAGGAGGGTTCTGTGGTGATGCAAACTTCTATTTTTAAATGAGAACCTCCCTTTTTTTTACTGAAAATTATTTAGTAGGTGATTTTGTACCTAAATCAAAATTCTAATAAGTAGTTTCTGAGTTATTAAAATATTTATACAAAGGACAAAGGAAATATGGTTTTACAAAAATATAAACTTTGTGTAATTTTAGATGTAGTATTCATTATAGGTACTTTATGTTATATAACTCAAAATCTACTCGTTCGAATTTTGCTTTAGATACATCAAAATTCTCAAAAAAATATCTGCTGAATAATTAAAAGTGCAACAGAGGAGTTCCTATTTAAAAAATAGAAGTTTGTATTGTCACAGGATCATCCTTAAGTGGGAAAAAATATCTCAAATATTAAAAATATGGTCTTAAAGTGTATTTAAAATTCAAAAACATATTTTGAATTTAAGTATTGGTAATTGAAAGATGAAAATAGGGTAAGCATGCTTAAAAATCACCCTGTATAATATATACTATAGGTACATCTAAATGGCATAATTTAAAGTAAGTCTTATTTAAAGCGCGAAAACATAAAATTACTACAGATATTCATTATCGCAAAATGTTATAGGATGGTGATTGGTGGGGGGAGGTTACTAAGTTACTCTAATTAAAAGTGAGCACATAGTACTAAGCATAAGACATAATGACTAATCCTAGAATTACTAAAAATAGCAATTTTGCTAGCAATATACAAACTTTAAGTTTTAAAGCATTCATATCTTCAATATTTTTTGCTACATCGTTAGTATTTTGTTCAACGTTGATACATTTATCTCTTAAATGTGTAAGCTTACACTCCAATTCTATTTTATAATTTTGTGCATGACTTATGTCTTTGTCTATTTTTTTACATTTCTGTAACATAAGTTTTAAACATATGAATTAATATTATTATTTATTGATACATTTTTTTGTAAACCAATATGCATTTATTATGTGTTTGATAGATAAAATGTAGATAGTCATATATTTAAATCATATAACTGCTACCTATGGAAATATAACTATAATAATAGGTACCTACCTATACTTAACCTTATTATTGACATAAATGATTGGTACATGATTAAATCAAACAACATTTTTTTTTTTCCCGAAATATAATATTTATAAGTTATAACGTTTATTAGATTTTGAGCGGAGTATTGATTTTAGTAGGTTTGCTTCATTATTAATTTGTATACTTTTTATAGTAGAAAAAATGCTTCGAATTTGAACACAAATATCTTTTATTGTAAGAAATTTAATACAGTTGATTCTTTTGGGAGGTCAAAATTAAAAATCTCCAGTACGTAATTTGCAAAATAACAGGAAAAAAAATTAAAGATAGAATTTTTACGCAAAATCAGTTTTCAACAAAATCGTTTCTGTTTTGACTTAAAATTAAATTACTGAAAGAACTTCACATTTTTACAGAATTATTAAACCAACATTTACAAGACATGAAAAATTTGAAAATATTTGGCTGTGTTTTCGGCCTTTTTTTCGATTTATTTATGATATATATTTTGTTTTTGGGTAAGAAAGCTTGAAAATGTAATGCAAGGTTCCTCCCCAGGTTTCTCCGTAAGTTTTTCATGTTAACTATATAATATAACATCAAAAATTAAATGTCACATTAATTTCTTATAAGTGTTTAAAAGTTCAAATTTGTACAAAATTATTTAGTTTCTAAAATTTAATTTATAATTTAATTTATTTTTAATATAAGATTCATAATGTTTTTAATCATCATAACTTAAGTTTTCTTACAATAATTTATAGAAAAAATGTGCACAATTCCACAAATAATTTTTTATTAACGTTTGAAGTTTAAATTTGAACGAAAGTAGATATTTAAGGTGTTTATTACAATTTTAGTTATTATTTTGTAACTCAAAAATATTCACGAGGACCCAGGCCGGATTAAGAACCTATGGGCCCCGGGACTGAAATTTCATATGGGCCTTTTTGACGAGACATGCTTTAAAAGTTTAAAAAGTCGCTCACTACGCCCGCAGGAAGATACATTTTTCCAACTATTTCACAAATTGACTGCAATTGCATTATAAAATTATAAAATGAATAGGTAGGTACCAATATGTAATTTATGTCTATAAAACTACTAATTGTAGTATAATAAAAGTTAATACTTCATATTTCATTAATTTAAATTCAAATTTTCATAATAACCTTTAAATTATTAACAGTATATTTATTTACAACAAATATTAAATAACAGTAAAATGCGTCTTTTCTACCATCGTGCTTTTGTAGATATTTACTATTTAGTTGTTTTTTTCTATTTACTATTTAGTTGTATATTTTAAAAACCATAAATGATAAATGAAAAACTATTCTTTAAAATCACTGAAAAATGTGTATCAGCTTAAAATTGTTCGGGCTCCTTTCATTTTGATACTTGAGAGGGCCCTAGGGTTCCCGCCCAGGCTATACCCCCCTCCACCCCTTTAATCAGGACTTGGCGAGGACATGAAATTGTTGCGTATATCATCAAATTGTATTACAGTTATCTAGGCAATGAAATTTTAAAAATATTTAGGATTAATTTCAAACTATTGCCTAATGCCTATATATAGTTTATACCGTATTAATGTATTACCAATAGTAATATAATAAATTACTATAATTACAACACAAATATTGAATTATACATAGACAGTATAGACACGTACGTATACAATGATTTATCAATGAATTCAAATTTATCACGACCATTGTCTAATGAACCTACTCAATGACGAGATAGTAACTCGACTTCTACAGGCGTACAGCAGTGTGGTCACCAACTTTTTTCTATTAACAATTTTTGTTGGTATCAAAATAGAAACTGCCAGTATATTAATTTAAGTTTCCTAAATTCCTATGTTTAATTTGAGGTCAACGGAAACATGATAAATGTTTTATAGATATTAAAATTAAATGATTATCAATAATTTATCATAAATAATAATAAGTAGAGTCACAGTTTTAATTTGTCTTATCATTATTCGCAGGTCTTCGAGGATCTTCAACAATTTTTGTTTAGTACCATTTTTGTCGCTTGAATTCTTTGTTGCAAATTTGTTGTAAATCGTTTCCCGTTTCAATATGCATTTTTCTAAATCCGACATTATTTTGTCCAATA
The DNA here is from genome assembly GCF_005508785.2 of Acyrthosiphon pisum. Lineage (NCBI taxonomy): Eukaryota > Metazoa > Arthropoda > Insecta > Hemiptera > Aphididae > Acyrthosiphon > Acyrthosiphon pisum. Next base: position 34,880,920 of record NC_042495.1, on the reverse strand, counting down.
TTTTTTTCAATCTACTTTCCGTTATCTACAAACAGAATAAGACAAATTTGATCGGTAATCACTCTAATATCTATAATACACAAGTTAAAAGAATAAAAACTAAACAATAAACTTAAATATAGTAGGGGTGGCCAAACCGCGGCTATCGCGGTCATAAACTTTTACGGCTCGCATCTTAACGTTACATTAGACGTAAATTAACATAAGAACCAAGATGTAAAAAAAAAAAAGGTCATATTATTGTATAATATAAGAAAAATATAATATTATATATATATATAATAATATGACCTTTTTTTTTTTACATCTTGGCTCTTCCATATTTATAAATTTATTTGGTGGCTCGCGAGTCTCTTCTCGCTGGCCACCCCTGAAATATAGTATCTTAATTTGACCAAAATGTTAGGTACTAATGTAGGTACCATATGAAATTATTGTTATAAATTATGATTTATAATAGGTACTATGATCCAGTGGCATCGTGAACTTTTTCGACAGTGAGACAAGAAAATGTTAGTTGCAGCACACACGACCCACCTATTTAATTTGCACAGAGCCGTGGGGGGATATAATTCTATATCAAATTTACCTTTCTAAAAATTCAACTTACGGGTACTACAACAAAAATAACTTATTAATTATATAAATAGGTACTGCTTTGTTAATAAATCATTGAAAGTACAATAATCTGGCAAGCACCCTTTCATTAAAAACTATTTATATATTTATTTATTTGATACGTTGTGTCATTCAATATTTTTCAGAACTGACTATCCACTATAGGCACCTACTTATCCTACTGTCCACTATGGGTACCCAATACCCACCCACCACCCCTACAACTATTACATACCTGCATTTTATGTATTTCCTTTTGTATAACATCAATGTCACCAAAAATACCTTGTTTATTCTTAAGTTCTGTTTTCATTTCGACAAGTAACTGGACCTTAGCGTCCCACGATTTACTTTCACGTTGTTTCTCAATGTATGTTTTTTTTATTTCGTTCAATTCATTTTTTAACAATTTTAGAAGATCTATATATTCCAAACACTGTTTTTCATTTTCCTATAAAATATTTTCAGTTGTTTTTGTACTTAATTATTGTAAAAAGTCTAACAAAATATGTGTTTAAAATAAAACATATTAAACTAATTAAATACAAGAGTATACATATTTAATGTATTATTTCAAATAATAACTATATAATATGTAACAAAATTGAAATTTTTCGAACGATATTTATACATGAATATCAATCTAAATAGTAAATACGTATCATATCAAATACATTTAATTCGACCAAAGCAGAGCTTTGTATCCATTCATTTTCATTCAAAAGTTTACTACTTTTCCCTTTATTTTTTACAAAAACTTCATTATACTTCACAGCTTCATTTCTCATGTTTGTAATTTTTCGTTTATACTGATCGACTTCTTTGGATAAAGAAACGATTTCGAGATCGAGTTTTCTACTTTTTTTAAGATTTTGCGTATCATCTAAAATATATAATTAATTAATTTTAAAAATTGCCCATACACATACAATGATTTATGTACCTATTTGTGTGACATACTAGTAGCATTTTGTAATGATAATATTATAATATTGTTATACTAATATTGTTATAATACTAATAATTATATAATACTAATATAGTAAAATACTATAGTATAATGTTATAATAATATTTTTAAACAAAAAATTGCTACCTAGGTATGATATATATATATATATATATATATATATATAATGTCATAAATCATAATGTATATTATATTGGGACCATAATTTTACACTCGTTTTTTTTATCTTATATAATTGAGTAAGTTATTATTTGCCTCAAATAATGGCAAAAATGATTAATATGATTTATGTATAATCCAATTCGGTGTCGGTTTGGTCCATCCGGATACCCGAAGATTACCAGTGGTCATTGGATATTTTTCGATATTGGGTGACCATAGGCCAATGGGAAAACATTCATATTTATTTATATTTAGAGCTCTTATGAGTTATATATGAGTCGTAACCAAGGATGGATCCTAGTGGGGCTAGCTGCCTCCTTTCCCCCAAAAAATATAAGTGGCAGTGGCTAGTGCCTACCTGTAATACTATACAGCTTTTACCTACTTATTTATATAATAATTAATTACTTACATTCACGCAACATATTGAGTTCAATAATTTGTTTATTTTTTTCATCTAATAATTGTACATTTTTGTTTTGGTTTTGAATGCAATATTGTTTTATGACATTGGTTTCATTTTCTACATCATTAATTTTACTTCTGACGTGGTCAATTTGCATTTGTGGAGTTATAACATCACCAACCTAAAGTGAAATCAATGTCAAACTTATAAATGTAGATAAAAAAATCATGTTAAAAATATTACTAATATTTACTAAATATTGTTGACTTACTTCACATTTTTTTTTCAAAGATTCCAATTCTTTGAATTCCGATTCAATCATGTTTGATTTCATTTGTATATCTGTGTATAGTTTCTTCAGTTCAGAGTCCAAGGTGGAAATGTACAAATCTTGGTGGTTAAGATCTATAGTGAGTTCTTTTATTTGTTTCTCTAAATTATAAGTTGTAGTACGATGTTGTTTTAGTTTTATTTGATCTACACAAACATCGTTCTCAATTTTAACTAACGCTGAATCCTATACACATAATATAATATAATATTAAACATATTTTGAATAAGCGTTATTATTTTCAAGAAGAAACAAATTATATTTGTATTACATTACATTCTCATTTTTTTTTTTTTTAAGTTCTAAAATATTGCTATTCATTTTTTGACAATAACCGTCAGTGATTAATTCATTATTAAATTCCTCTAAAATTTGATCTTCATAGATTAATTGTTGATTTGATATGTTGTTTTGTAAACGTAATAATTTGTTTAGTTCATTTTGAACAGATTTTTGTTCCTATAATAAGATATATTTTATTAAATAACTATTTTGTATTCAAATTTGATATTATGAAATACATACAAATATCACTTCATTTAAGTTTTGATTTTGGATTTCTGTCATTTTTAATATATTGAAATACTTATCCCTCAAATCATTAAAGTTTTCTAAACAAGTTTTAAACCCATTTTGTAAATTTATTTGCTTTTGAGTAAATTTATTTAAAAAGTGGAGTAATTCATCATGTTTGTTACATTCGACTTGTGAACTGCGCTTGTAACTGTAGTATTCTGTTAATAATATATGATATTTATTTTTTTCTTCTCTAAAAAATGGAAAGAATGCACATATAATCTATACTTCATATTATAACGAAGAAAAATTGTTTGTTTGTTTGTTCAGGGAAATCTCTGGAACGACTTAACTGATTTTAAAATTGTTTTCACTATCAGAAATCTGAAATATAAAGTATCCCAAGGATCTATAGGCTATAATTTATCCCAATAAGAAGCCCTTAATTTTAGATTCTGAATGGGGCGAGGAAGCTATTGGTTCTACAATGGTGTTTATTTTTTTATTTTTTTTTATCCTGTACACAAAATATCTACCAGAAGGAGCGCTTCGATATCAACATAAAATTAGATCAAGGTGGTACTTTATAAAAATTTTTTTTGAACACCGACAAATAATATATTTGTGTTTATTAGATGGTTGCTATAATGCTATTGGTTACAAAAAATAAAATAGTTATTATGATTGAATATTATTTGAGACCTGTATTTTATATTTGGTCAAAACCATCAAAATAACTGCGTTAAAATCTTAAATGAAGTATAAGATGTGATAAATCGACGAGCATTAATTAACGGAAAACGGTTTATTTCAATATAATAGAATGGTTGGATATAATTTACAATAATGTATAACAAGAACATCAGTCATTAATAGATTTAAAAAAAGTCAGGGGCACAATACACCTAGCTTTTATAGTAAAACCATAATAATTTATATAAGTGATAAAAGTTGTAGCCTGTAGGTGTATGTTAAAAAAAGAAAATAACGTGATTTTTAAGTTTACGTTTTAGGCGTAACACCTTTACAAAAATAAAACCAGCTCTAAATACAAATAAGGTACAACTAGGTACATCGTTATGATTAATGTGTTAAAAATCAAAGTTAAACTTAAAATCTTTTTTTTTAAGTTTTGAACATCACTACCTACTCTAGAAGTAACTAGTTACTTTAAGTAACGGATTTAACACAAAGTTAGAATCATATAAGTCTTATATTATAAGAGGTGGAAGTTTGTACGGGCAATGAAATGCATGGAGTCAGCTAGTATTATATATATACTTATTACTAGGAATATTAGTAAAATAATTAATTAAATATTAAATCTTTAAAGTTAGTGGGTAGGTACTTAAATAATTTATACATATATTATTATTTACAATATAATATATAATAATTACTGTAATTCTTTTATTTTTTTCTGAGAAGATTTTTCGCATTGTTGAATATTTATTATAACTTCATTCCATAAAAATGTGTACTCTGCGTTATCTTTATTAACGGCATCAAGACCTATTGAATTGTCCATAAGTTTTTGTCTCAGTAGTTCACTTTCTTCATACTTGGCCTTTCCTTGTTCACCTAATTGATTAATACGATCTTCCAATCGAAGATTTTCTTGAGTTAGAGACAATAACAACAGGTCCTAATCATTATAAGACAATTTATAATATAAATGTATAAATGTAGGTACCTATATACAATAGTCAATATACATTATATAACATAATATATTTGTATATACATATACCTATATTATATGTATATATTATTGTGTACATTTCTAATACCTATATACCCTTGACGTACCTACAATTTTTCAATTCATAAAATGGGTACCTAAATCTATAACAATATTTTGAGCTAGATTGGTTAGTTAATCTTGTTTTAGAAATTCTGATAAAAAAATTTGGTCATTGAGATGTAATCCTGGGTTGTTATTAATTTATTAAACAAAAGTATTGGATACAATATTTATATTGTTACGCTAATTATATCGGTCATAAATTCATAATTATACGGCGATAAAAGGTATAGGTTAAAGTAGGTGTACCTATCGTGTATGTACCTAGGTATTTGTATAGCTTTGATGTTAATTTATCATTATACATTTTTCTGTAGTCCATATTATTTTCATAATATATTATTCATTATTTAATATTTTAATATAATATTTATCATACCTACACAAAGTTAAAATGGCAATATTGTGGTTGTAATACAAATGTATTATATGTACATAATAAACAGATTAAATAAATTTAAAATTAAATAATCTGTGATAGAAATAATCAAATAAATACTAATAAAAGTAACTAAAAATTGCCCATTTCATGAACTCAAGAATTTTACATCTAGTACCTATGTTAAGTTTGTTTATAAAATAGTCAATAAGTATTTTTTTTTAAGATTAAGTAAACATTACCTGTTTTTGCTGATTGTTTAATAATTTTTTCTTATACTGTTTTGTATGATATTTCGTTTGACTACACCTATTAAATGAAATTTCCTGTTCTTTTTCATGCTTGGTAAGTTCGTTCAGAAATTCACGACTGCATTCTATTTGACTTTTTAAAACTCTATCTAAGCAGAAATAAATACATTGTAAATATTAATTAATATAAATTTTTTAAAGCGTACATTTTTTTTCTTTATCTGCAGTTTTTTCTAAAATATCTTTACGACGTTGTATTTGCTGTTCAATACTTTTTCCCAACTTTTCGTTTGCTGTTTCCAATTCTACTTTCATTCGGTGGAAGTCACTCAATAGGTTTTGCTGTGCTGCAACTTGACTGTTTGCATTATTTATCAGACTAATAGTTGAAGACTTTTCTTTCTCTTTGGCTTTAACTACCATACTCTAAAACATTTATTTGAATTAATTTAAAACCATTAATTTATTATGATTAGGATTCAGCATTAGGGTTTAGTATTTAATAGTATAGAAAATTAAATATTAAATTGTATTTTTTCTATAGCTATATTATATAGGTGTATGTAGGTATACGTAACATAGTATATTTTATCACAAGTAGAACATTTATATTATTCTTACAAGAGTTTGTATTTCTCTTTTGATGTTTTCCGATTGTTTCAACAACTGTAATTTCAATATATTTTGAATTTTCGCCATGAGAGGATTGTCCGATGCAAGTATAATTTGTTGGTTTTTTAGTGAATCATTCATCGATTGAGATGTCGGGGTTCCACTATTTACACTTTCAAACTGTTTAAGAGTAATATCACATTCAGGGCTATTTTTATATGTTTCTGTTTCTGTCCCATAAGACATGTAAAGAATAATATTTTCAATTTTGTTTCTATTCAAATAGTTATTCACTATAATTAAAATCCGGCATAAATGCAGTTTAGCTCCCAAGCGATTTTTCGGAATTTTTTTTTTCAAAATGTGTGTTTTTGCATGCCTAATTTGATGGTACTTTCAAAAAATGCCGGTCGAACTTATTTTGGAAGTTATGGTAAAAAAACTTCAAAATGCTCAATTTTTCAAAAATCGTGTTTTTCAATTTAAAATACCAAAAATTTAAGTTTTTAGAATTTTTTTTTTTTAGAAATGTTTGTATTTATATGCTCAACATTTTGGTGGAATCAGAATTTGCCTATCGTACTTACTTTTTATGTTATTGTTAATAAACCACATAAAACTGAATTATAAAGTTATTTCAAACATTTGCATATTTGAGAAACTCAAAATTGATTTTTTTTCGTTGTTGTAGTTGCGAACTTGCGTCGAACTTGTGTCTTGTGTACTATACCTATTAACTACCTAATAACTGTTATAAACATGCCTCTCAATTTTATTGATATTTACGAGCTTTTTGAGCGAAAACGTCAAGGGGATGTTTCTATAGCAGTGCTTGAAAAATTGCAGTCTTGGACACTAATTGCCAAAAACAATACACTAAAATGTGATCACGGGCATTATCTTAAATTATGTTTGAGAGCAAATTGTGTGGACGGATATGTATGAAGATGTCGAGAATATTCCACAAATTCAAGTCGAAAAAAAGTAAGTTCTAAAACTTTATTATTTGAAAATTCAGTTTTTCAGTTCCCAACAGTTTGACATTGTAATCGTTCTATTAATTTACCCATGCCCCCCCCCATCGGGGTTTTTTTTTTTTTATTACTTTTGGCCTCCTAAAAAAATAAATTTTATTTAATAAACTGTATTTTTCCAAAGGTAAAATGTGATGTTTATCAATGCAATTTTAAACTGGTATTTGACATAGGAAAAGTACCTCGGGTCGCCTTTGTTAACCGTACGTAATTTTGGCTCGGCGACGCGGGCTCTGCGCCGAAAACACTAGCGGAGCTCCACGTGTAAACCAATTTCTCCCAAACCAAAAAATATAAGTTAGTTCTGATTTCACCAAAAACTTATTTATGTTATTACTCATCGAATGAAAAAAAAATTGTAAAAAAAATCATTTTGAGTTTCTCAAATATGCAAATGTTTGAAATAACTTTATAATTCAGTTTTATGTGGTTTATTAACAATAACATAAAAAGTAAGTACGATAGGCAAATTCTGATTCCACCAAAATGTTGAGCATATAAATACAAACATTTCTAAAAAAAAAAATTCTAAAAACTTAAATTTTTGGTATTTTAAATTCAAAAACACGATTTTTGAAAAATTTGAGCATTTTGAAGTTTTTTTACCATAACTTCCAAAATAAGTTCGACCGGCATTTTTTGAAAGTACCATCAAATTAGGCATGCAAAAACACACATTTTGGAAAAAAAAAATTCCAAAAAATCGCTTGGGAGCTAAACTGCATTCGTTCCAAATATAATAACATAATAAACCACAATGTCGCAGTCTATATATTATGGTAAATTTTATTTTTAGTCACCAATCAAATTAAAACTGCTATTAGTTTCCTGCTTATATGTATGAGATGCAGATTTATTGGGATCTCCAACAGACATGACATTTGTGTTATCATTTTTAATTTCACTGTGCATCTGTAATGTTTCTTCATCGCCCGTTAGCATTTCATTTCGTTGTTCGATCATAACTTCTACGTATTCTGACATTCCGCCTTTTAACTAAATTATAAGCAATAGGTACGAAAATGTAATACAATATAATATATTATTCTATATAGTTATATGATTTTTAAAACACTGTGTTTATTATACTATGGTAACTTACCTACTGACTAGGTACTAGTTACACACATCTAATATATAAAATTCTCGTGTCACAATGTTAGTTACCATACACCTCCGAAACGGATTGACAGATTTTTATGAAATTTTATATGCATATTCAGTAGGTCTGAGAATCGGCTACTATCTATTTTTCAAACCCCTCAATGATAAGGGTTGTACAGAAAAAAATAAAAATAATAGTGTATTATATAATATTGGTTGCTATTCATTTTTATCCCCACTACTATTTAATCTTTTTGTTAACTCAATCTTTAGTAATATCCTATCCATTCGTATATTTCTTTTTGCCGATGATGCGAAACTGTTATCCCGTATATCATCTAATATCTCTTATAGGCAGTCCTGTAAAGAATACTTTTAAAAAGTACTTGACTAAATACTCAAATACATTTTATTTTAAGTATTTAAGATACTACTCAAATACTTTATAAATACTTTTGGTTTTTAAAGTGGGTTTCTAATTATCGTAATATAAACACATAGGTAGTATGTAATCTAATAGTTATCTAATAGTATAGAATATTGTTATTCAATATTCAATAACTTTTTTTAGAAATCTTGTTTTCACAGACCTTTGGGCTTCGGCTAACACAGAAATACAGAATATTAAATAAAACTATTATTCTATTATTGTAGTTGACAATAATATTTTTCCAACCAATTATTTCGAATAAAAATAAAATGTTCGAAATAAAAAACCAAAGTATTCAATACCAAAAAGTATTTAAAATACCATTCAAAATACTTCATGCTGAGAGTATTTAAAAAGTTATTCAATACTTAAAAAAGTATTTGAATACTTTTACTCAAATACTTTACAGGACTGCTTATAGGTACGTTCAATTCTCGTCTATGGTTCGATCATTTAGAATTCTTATCTTCGAATTTAAATTAGTTGAACGACTGCAGATTCGCTTCATTAGCTAAGCGTCCCTCTGGCATCTTACTAAAAATTGAGCATCCACAACATTTTTTTCAAGCTGTCATGGATGCGTTAAATCTTTGCTCTCTCGAGGATAGGCGTCTAAGGGCCGATCCTAATTTTTTATTAAAATTAATTCGGTGTACGATTGATGCACCTCGACTCCTTAAGCGTATAACCCTTAGAGGTCCACCCACCAATAGACTATAGTAGATAATAATAATAATAATAATAACTTTATTGCATTTAAGAAAATTTTTACATACTTTGTACAAATAAAGATTATTTAAATGATTGTCTCCAAAAGCCTTGGCTTGTGGAGGAGACAACAGTTCATTTTTAAGGCGTATTTACAATTTTAAGAAAACTACATTTAATTCTTATACATAATAACAACTTAAGTTATACAAATACATAGACAATAATTAAACAACAAATTATGAGACAGGCACAATATTCAAATACAGCACAAATGTATGGATGGTTTTATAAACAAATGTTCATCTTATACTTAATATACATTTTATAACGTTCATAATCATTATAAAATAATAATTGTTTGATAGGTATATCGTACTTCATGCATAACTGTATACCTATATTAAATGAATCTTTTTTCCCAAATTCCGTATTTATTTAATCTAAAAACATTGTATCTATTTTGACGAGTAGAATAATTATGGTTGAAACTGACACTTTCAAATTTATAAAAGAGATCCCATGAAACTTTTTACATCCCAACTTTCCGTTCCAACTTTTTATCGAATGATCTCGTCTTTGTTAAAACAATGCGTACCTACCTATTTTAAATAATAAATGATAAATACTTTGGTATAATATGACCTTAAATTTCTTTAATTTTACAATAAAATCAACCAGGGTTAAATTAATGAAAGAAAAAAAGGTAGGCAAGTGGTTGTCGCTCTGCTGTACAGTAGGTTACAAGTGGGTCACTGTATAATGGATGGCATTAAATTTGATTATATCATTGTATACGAAAAACGATTCTGAGCGGAGACAGTTAAACAGTTTGTCAGTGTAGATATTATTTTATATTATATTTATATTGTTAATTGTTATTACTTATTAGTTATTACTTACTTATTTAGTTACGAGAAATTCAATGAAGATACGAGAATTTTTTAGCCGTAGTATGAGAATTACTGTTTTAAAGTCTGGCAACCCTGCTTCAGGAGAATTAGTTGGTACCCGTCGGCCATCACCCGAGTAATGTTTTGTTTTTGTTAACAAATTACGAGTTACGATTTATCATTTTATTATATTATACACATAAGAAATAGCCATAAGGCTGTAGGCCTGTAGCCAATGTCTACGTAACAATAATTTACAAGTAAAAGTTCTACAAGTTACCGAAAGTTGAACAGTGTATATATACGCACGAATAACTTATAATTATTCGACGTTAACGATTGAAACCAGCACAACTTAGACGTACTACGTACAATCATCTGACCCATTTGCATTTAACAGGTAAGGCACTAACCGAATCTGTACCTACGTCAATATTAATCGTGTAGACAGGGTTACATTTTACGTAGGGTTTTAAGGGTACTTACCCCGGGCAGCAGATGTTTGGGAGGTATCCGGATACCAGAATACTGAAGTAGGTACTATAAAACAAATTTGAATGAAAGTGATGTAGGTACTGGATTTGTTATCATTTGATGAATTTTAGACTACTTTACAGGGAAAAAAATCATGAAAATTACCAAATTTATAAAAATGTATTTATTTATGTATATTTAACAATTTTGATTTAACTCATTTTTATTGTAATATTTAGTATTTACAGTAGGTATATTATAAAAAATTAAAAGTATTAACTTTATTTAAGCTGTAAAATAATTTATTATTAATGTAACAGTTTGAAGGTTTAATTTAAAAATTTAAGTATATAAAATATGATATTAATATACTTATTTTTATTCTTCAAACTATGAAGGTTTTTATACAAATTTTATAATATTGCTATCTTAATTATATTTAAAATTTGTGATACATGAACAGCATTATTTCAAACTTGAAAAAACCCGTTTTATGTAGATAGTTATAAACGCAAGTTTGCAAATTTTTTTCTTTAACTACTAGATATTGGGTATTTTTAATTTTTTTTACTGCTAGGGGCCTCAAAAAAATATTCCCTGGGCATCTGAAAGTCTAAATCCAGCTCTGCATGTAGACACTAGAGGCAGTAGGCATGTCAATGACTAGTTATTAAATTACGTTTAACAATACTTGCTGCATTTATCTTATATTATGTCTATGGTCATAAACAATACATATTTAATAATTATCTTTATCAGTTGTTCGACTTAGGCCCGAAATTTCGTGTCTGATAAAATGTTACTTTTTTCAGACCGCTACTGTTTAGTGCAGGTGATACAGCAGCCATGTGCTTGAAACGGGATAATGATGACAATTGTGACAAGTTTTTGTTTCCGTTTCCGATAATGGACACTATCGATTTGACGATAGATGAATTAGGGGATGATGATGACTTTGTGGAAATCACACCACCGCTTGTCGACCAGTGGAATTATCCGTACAATTTGTTGCCATCTAGTGATGAAGAAGAGCCGGTAATAGTTCGATATATGTTACAACATAACACTGCGTTTTGATATACACCGCCCAAAACTCGTGATATACCCAGTAGGTACACGTAAAATTTTCACAATAAGGTTCATTTGGTTTTTGTTTTCGGCTTAATGTGTAATATCACTGAATAGGTATATATTTAATATTTATCTAGTTAATTTTGACAAATTCTAATAATATTGGCACATAGACCTATGGCATAATATTCTTTTTCTGCCAGCATAATACCTAGATTTTAAAGGTTTAAAAGAATACATAAGTCTTTTTTACTTAAACACTTGTAAATAAATCTGGTACAATATGTAGTTAATAGTAGTTTTACTACACTTACTCCTAGTATTTTTCTACATCAAAATTTTAACCCCCTAGATTTAGACAATCAGTTATCAGTTACTGATTAAATTTTGCTGAACAGTTAAAGTTCATCTGTAAACATGAGTAACTTAGAGACTGAAATAACCGATTATACCTATTGTTATGCAGTGGCGGATGTATGACATTTTTATTGTGGGTGCTATATTGAGAATAAAGCTTCTTTATAGGTACCTTATCATGAACAACTTTGGGCTGAAAACAAACTTTATTAAAAATCAGTTTTTTGGTAGTAGGTAGGCTACATATTATGTGGTCTACAAATTAATATGTGTTTAGTTCTATGTGATAACTGATATCTAAGTATCTAATTTATAAAAATAAAGTTCGATACACGCAACGGTGGATGTTTCAAACTCCCAATCAACCCTTCCCCCTAAATCTGCCACTGTTGTTATGTGTTCAACATATTACCTTCAAACATGACTTAAGATATTATCCAATAAAATAAATAATAGCTTATAAACAGCCCATTCACAAGTAGCATTGTTTGTTTGATGTTGGCTATCTAGGTAAGTCTATTCATTATCTATGATAAAGGAATGTTGTACTTATTATACATACAGCTCTTTTTTTTTCTAGCAAACATTATTAATAATATTAAGTTAGTTTAAAGTTAAAGTTTTCAAAGAATGTACCAATTATATTACCATATACATAAACAGACGCACATGTGCTGCAATGTATAAGCTTGTAGCTTGCTGCTCTTGAGTCTTGACTATTGAAGAAAGACTAAGACAGTTCAAGACAGATTAGGGTCACCCGCAGTGGTAGTTAAACTAGGAAGGTGATGAGGAGGATAGATCCCCCATGACCTTTTTTTTTCAATATTTATAATTAGGTATCAAATGGTAGCCATAAGTTGTATTTTTAATGATTCAATAGTATATGGTAAAATAACTACCGTATCCGCCCTCCTCTTACATGACAAAATCATTTAACTGCCACTGGTCACTCGCCTTATAGATTGAGAAGTTAACAATTTTTATTAGAAATTATTATTTTATTACTTATTAATATTTAATTTGACTTAATTTTAGGCGAGAGGTTTCATAAGCCATATGGAGGACGGTAATGGAGATGTTCATTATACTCGTTCAAGTACCACTCATGACTTATCAAATGAAATAAATCAAAATGCTAACACACCAAGTGCATCAGTAAATATCAACTTTGTAAGTATTTTTATTATTTTAAAAATTTTAAATATGCGCTTGTAACATTTAAAGTAATTATGTATAACAATATAGAGTATTTCGGAAACCAACAATACTGATCAATCTAGTGAAGATAGAGAATTTGAATTGAATATACCACAAATATTGTTATCGATGTCCAGAATATCACATAATTTGTACAATCAATCTTCGTCATCTCATGATTAATTAGTCTTATGTATGTATACTATAATATTGTTTTATTTAATCAGTAAATTGTACATTTTCATAAAAAATATACTTTAGTTCAATAAAATTATTAATTGTTTAAAGGAACATTTATAATTATATTATTTAAAATTAAACCCTTCAACAAGGTTCATATGATTTTAACAATTGTACAACGTTAATTAAATAAAATCCGATCAATGCTCCTGCTGTCGATCCAATTTGAGTAATGCAGCCGTAAAGAAATAGTCCTCTGTTACCTTTGTTTCGCAGTACTGCAGCTATTGACAATTTAACATAAGAGGCACATCCAAAGAATAAAACCCACATAAAAACCTAGAATATCATAAAACAACATTAGATTTTTAAAAATAGTTTTAGGTAGATATATATTTTATCGCTATATTACATTTTTAAGGGTAACTCATAACTAGAAATCAGAATTGTACCTATGCACTATATTAT
>NC_042495.1:34866067-34866852 GCF_005508785.2 Acyrthosiphon pisum | reverse complement strand
TAGGACATAAAGCACATCTTCCATTTGAGCCCGTTTTCTTTGGGAGATTCTGTTCGATTTCTACGAATGGTATACCAGATATACGTGCAGCTTTGTGCCGAATTGTTTTTGGAAGATTTTGCATGGCAGCCCTTTTAGGTACCTGAGGTTTAATCAACGACATAGCCAAGTTTCTCAAATATACGCGACGTTTTAGAGTATTTGAAGTCAAGTGGTCGCAATGGTACAACATTTCTGAATTGATTCCTAAAAAAAAAAAATAATCATAATAGATTTATCAAAAAAATTACAATAAATATGAATGCAGTATTATAAATTTATAATGTATACCTGCAGTATTTATAAGATGAAAAAAAATTGTCAATGGCCATCTACGATTATTTCTTCCTGCATCACATGATCCACATATTTCATCTACCGTATCAACAGCGCCTTTGGTGCTGTTGTAAAAAGTAATAATTTCAGGTTTTCTGGCATCAGTTGTTGATTCGTCAATAGCTGCGTCATGATGCATTGATGATAAAAGTATAACTATTTTATTCGGCTTTGGGTTTATAGGATATAAGAGTAAGGTCTTTTTGAAAACAAAATATAGTACTGTTTAGCTCACGATTTTTTGAAAATTGCTGTTGGAAAATAGCTGGAATTTATTTTTTATTTTTCCGCATCATACCAACTAATGTAATTTTGTTTTTCAATAAATTTTCAGCCAATGCAATGCTGGTATACCAATTATCTGTGGTTAAGTTTCGTCCAGATCCTAAAATTGCATTCATCAATCGCAT
>NC_042495.1:34865240-34866017 GCF_005508785.2 Acyrthosiphon pisum | reverse complement strand
GGGAATTTTTATGCAAAATCTGTTTTCGAGAAAATCGATTTTGGTTTTTGGTGTAACTTTAAAACAAATGACCGTAGATATATGAAATTTTGACTGAATGTTTATCTTAGCATTTTCTATACACCATAACATTTTCAAAATATTTTGATTTATTTTGAGCTCTTTACGGACATTTTCATTTTCCATTTTTTTTTAGTTTTTTTTCTAAAAATATCAATAAAATTTTATTTGTTGGATAAAAAAGCTTGAAAATTTAATAGAAGGCTCCTAGTATATTGTTTCAAAGGTAGATGAAAAATATTAAAAATCGTTAGTCACAGTTTTTTTTTATAAACATTTAAAGTTCAAAAAATGACAAAAT
The DNA here is from genome assembly GCF_005508785.2 of Acyrthosiphon pisum. NCBI lineage: Eukaryota > Metazoa > Arthropoda > Insecta > Hemiptera > Aphididae > Acyrthosiphon > Acyrthosiphon pisum. The sequence goes on along the minus strand of NC_042495.1, from coordinate 34,865,656 downwards.
ATGGAAAAATCACGAAAATTTGCAAATTATTTCGAGTTAGAAATTCATAAAAATTTTTCTTTTTAAATCTAAGATATGAAAATGTAATACAAGATTCCTTATAAAATTATCTACCTTTATCAAACAAAAAATATCTATAAGAAAGTCAAATTAAATTTTTATGATCGTTTGAAATTCAAATTTTTACAACATTGGATATTCACTCGATTTTTCATGTAGCGATTTCCTTATTTTGTTCTAATTCAAAAACGAATAACTGCAGATACATGAAATTTTTATTGAATGTTTATATAAGCATTTCCTATACACCATACAATTTTGAAAATATTTTGACTCTTTTTGAGCTGTTTACGGACATTTTCAGTTTTTAATTTTTTTAGTTTTTTTTTCTATAAATATCAATAAAGTTTTATCTG
>NC_042495.1:34863713-34864530 GCF_005508785.2 Acyrthosiphon pisum | reverse complement strand
GCCCGATATTATTTTTAAGAATAAATGAAATCAGACACAAATGCATATCATACTATGATGAATTGTAAACATTTGATATTACACAATGTTTATGCCTAAAATTAATGAATGTAGTCATGTAGAAATAATAATATTATGTAGTTATTATGCGGTGTAAAAAAAATAAAAATATTAAAAAGATAGTAAAATGATATAGTATATAATATTAATATAATAATTTGTATGAGTGCGATAATATATGGATTAGTATTATACATTATGTATAATACCTATATTTAAAAGTCCAATTATTGGACAAATAATATGGACAGAAGTCCATTAGTCAATGAGGGATATTCTTGGGGGGGATAAATCTTAATCAGGGGGACTAAGCTCACTAGCCCACCCCCCTAGTTGCGAAAATGTATGTAACAATTATTTATACGTAACTATTGTAACTTCTCGGTTATGTCACATATCATCAATCATTTTAACTTCTCGAATCTCAATAGTAACTTCTATGTGATAGTACATATGGAATTCTCATATACAGCTACGGCAAGAAGTTATATATTGGTATCATAATGACATTTTATTCTTATACGGATATTTGAAGGTACATATAAGTTACAATGTACCGTCACTTTTGAGAATAAAAACAGACGGCCGCGGGACATAGACAGTAAGTTCTTCTTTATGCACACAGGGTAGTGAATAAAATATATTATAATCAATGCTTACTCTGAATCATAAAAAAATACCGGTAATCGGTATATGTTATAACGGTCATTGTCTATTGTAGTTCTTGCATAGGCGTATCCAGGGGAGGGGCTGAGGG
>NC_042495.1:34832631-34863101 GCF_005508785.2 Acyrthosiphon pisum | reverse complement strand
TGTATTACCAGACTGTATGATATTTATAAATAGATCACTGGTAAACACCAATTTTTGTCTACTATGTCAATACTGAAAGGAAATAAAGTTGATGTATATTTTTATTTACAAACGGGCATGGTCAGGTTGGACTTTGAAAAAAATTACAAACGGGCCTGGTTGGGTTGGACTTTGGAAAAAAATTACAAACCGACCGGGCCTGGACGTCGACAATTTATATGTTTAACCTTTGGGCCGGATCGGGCCGAAAAAAAACGGCCCGTGCTGATCCCTAGTAGGTACTTAGGAAAGGTGGGCATTAACTAGTTAAAAAGTTAATTTTTTTTAAACTTTTAAACTTAACTAGTTTAATTTACAGTTGAAATAACTTAGCTTTTATCAGTTGATTTTAAAAAAATCCATCAAGTTAAAAACATTTTGAAATTTTTCGTTTATACGTAAATATTAATATATCAGTATAAAATAAAAATATTCAAATACAAAAACACAAGCATTTCTGTTCTTTATCTTGATAACATAATTTTGTGTAGGTATATTTATATTTTTTATTAAGTTGTAAATTATATATTATGCGAGTTGCAATTATAAATGTTTTTAATAAAATTAATAATTGTATATTACAAATTGACAATTGTTATGTTTTAATGTTATAACTTATAATATATCTGAAGGTCATGTATTCATTTTAACATATTATGACATTCAGTAAGCTATACGATATAAAAAAATGTATTTGTTAAATTATTAATTTGATATAAGTATAGTTTAAATTAGTAAATAATAGTAAAGTAAAAGTAAAAAGGTATACAGTGTACATTATGAACATAGTTCAATAAAATTGTTTTTATAATTTATAAATTAGAAACTAGAAAGACACATTAACTCTTTATGTGATTTACATACTAATTAAAAAAAATTGATGACATTTTTTTAAACTGAGTTAAGTTAATATTTTTTTCTATATTAACTTTTAACTTATCGATCTTGTATCCTCTTAACTTAACTTAACTTGAGTTAATTATAATCATTAACTTGCCCACCTTCGGTACTTAGTAATAAATGAATAATATGCATATTGTAATTTATGTTCATTTACAATATTGAACATGTCAGTAATCTGTATTCCTTAATAATTTACCTAAGAGTTTTTGACTTTTTGTGTACCAAAAATAATGCACTATAGATGTAGATTTTTAGTTTTAATGCTGCAGAATGCAGTAATTACTAAAATAAAACAATAGGTATAGGTACCTAATAACTAATAATCAGAGCCCGGATTTGTATACATGTAATGCATTAAAAACCAACCAAATATGCGCTAAAATATTCAAATATGCATGAAAAAATTAGCAAAAAATACATTTATTTTCTGAATATTTAATTAAAACAATAAATTTAAAATTATTGAACGCTACTATGTAGTTTTAATTTATAAGAAAAAAATAGGAATCAATTAATATCAAAAATGAATCCTAAAAGGAATTTACATAGAATTACTTAGGTACCTAAATCATTTGTGTTTTCTTGGTAGTATTAATCTATAAAAAAATTAGTTCCCAATTATAGTTGTGAAACCATTTATACCTATGGGCTATGAGCTATATCTGCATATATATATGATGGTATACCTATATTCATTTATTTTGATATTAATCGAAATTATAAAAATATAATATTTTTTTTTCTATAAGTATTACAATAGTAATTATTTCAAATATTTGTAGAAAAACACAAATATAATATTATGTACTAGTTAATAGATAAAATAATAGGTATAATATGCAATTAAAATCGTAGAATAAACCTTTAAAATAAAAAAAAAACAATTGGTAGGTAGTTAATAAATGTCAAAATATACTAAATATAATACGTACACCACACAAGTTACCTTGTTTAAATCGTTATGTTATGAAACAAATGCTGTGCTCACTTAGCATATCATACGATCAACCAGAAAACAAAGACCCTTTTGCACACCCCTAATTGCGTCAATACATGTTGTTGGAGAGGGGGGAATTTAAATTCTTTATACCTTTTTTAGGGTTCCGTACGGTAAAACGGGACCCTATTACCATTGATTATACATAGTATAATATATATTATACTATGTATAATCAATGCTATTACTAAGGGTCCGCAGTCCGTCCGTCTGTCACCAGGCTGTATCTCATGAACCATGAAAGTTAGAAAGTTGACATTTTCACAGATTACCTATGTATTTCTGTTGCCGCTATAACAACAAATCCTAAAAATCCTAGAATATATAATATAAGCAGTTTTGCCAACATGTTTATGGCTGATGATGGTACGGAACCCTTCGTGCGCGAGTCCGACTCGCACTTGGCCGGTTTTTTTTATAATACAATTATACATATAGTCTATATTTTTGATTTATATAGTTTGGTGTCTTTTCAAATTTATCAATCCACCTTGTTATAGACATTAGACCTTATACTACTAGACAAGCAAATAGCAATCCGTGTATGCGGAAAGCGTAACAAGTAGGGCGCTTTTTGATTACTTAATTACTCAATATGATGGTAGTGTGGGGTAGTAAGGTAATATATATAGATATATAGAGTATTGTATTTTGTCGTCAAAACTGGCTACATCACTGCGAGATTTTGTTATGCCGTTCGCATAGACCTATAAACTATGAACTTCTTCTTAGTTCATGTTATAAACTAACTTAGTTTATAGGTCTATGGCCGCTCGTAATGCTGTTGTTATACACAGTTATTTTCTAGTAGTATAGGTACCTAAGGTCTATGGTAATATATGAAAAATGCACTTCAAATTCAAATATAACAAAATATGCATTATTATGGAAAATATCTAAATATGGAAATTATGTAAAATAAAAACAAAGTGTGTAGGGCCACTAGAGGTAGGGAGACTGAGTCCCTGCTTCCTCCCACTTTAACCCTGGTTGTATCTCGGCTCAATGGCCAATATGACGTACCTAGACAAGATGCTGCTCAACACTCGTCACTGCAATCGTAATCACGACTGTATTAGACATTTAGACCTTATAATATGCAGTACTGTCTTGGGACTTGTGAATCGGTATCGCGCACGCCCAATGTGTGGAAATTGAATGTGATTATTTTTACTCACTCACTCACTCACTCACTTTTTACTTAGACACTTAGTAACTTAGGTACTATAATATAATGCATTAATGGCAATAATGCCTTATGTAGCACGGTCAAAAGTTTTTTGTTGCCAGTCGCTAGTCTAGTGTTGCAAGAAATTAGTCAGCAAAAATCAGTCAAAAAAAAAAATAATGTTTACCAGTAACAAAAACATATCCATGTTAAAATAAAACCTAGTTATAATTGTTAGTTAATTATCATAAATAACAATGAAAGGAAAAAAGGAATAAGGAATTTTTGTAGGGAATATTTCCAATAGTATAACAACTATAACAAGCCACATAATATAGACTGCCTATATAAATATTCAAATTTTAATCACTGTTATGTATAACACTTCTACACTACTACAGTACTATACTATAGCCACCCTTTTTATTTGTAATACATGCGTAATGCATATTAATATATAATATAGGTACACCTACATATTATGATAATTAAGCGTCTTGTTAGGGTTATTACTTATTACCTATCTACTTATAAATTATAATTACGTAACAGTATTGAAAAATTATTATAACAATACATATTGGTTCAGGTATATTTTTTTTAAACTTTGTACTCTTGTTTTGGACTATGTACTGACTATGTACATTTACCTGTATACCTACCTTTCTTTAAATATTTTTATAATTATATGATAGATGCATATTTTTTGCTTTGTTATTAATAATAAGTAATAACTTATGCTACTATATATTATCCGTCGTACGTGCGTCGTTTTCTAATTGAATTACTGTATCTGTAATCTGTATAATATGTAGGTGCCTATTTATATGTTATGTATAATTATAATAATTATTTAATACTACCTAGAACCTACCAATTATAATACCTATATGGCTATATATTATAATATATAACTATCAATATCATATTTATATACTTTTAGTATATATATGTTACAGTTAAAGTGTTGAATTAGTTAGTTTATGAAATAACATGTATAAAATGTATAAAATAACTAAAGCTTGTAGGTAATGTATATAATTTATACTTTAACTAGTTATTTTATACATTCCCTGACATCATCACTTCGTAAATGTTTAAAATTGTAAATAACAAAATATCATGATAAATAAATATAGTTCTAACTGAAGTAGATCGACCAACAGTTGACACAGAAAAAGATATAGTTTATTTAAATATTGCGACGGTAGGTCAATTATATCGTTTAGCTAAGCTAAATTAGCTTTAATATTGTAATTATAAAAATAATTAAATGTTTTAAGGAGAGGAAAAAAGCTAAAGAAAATTTGGAAAAACAGGCAAAAAGAATGAAAGATTTATCAAATACTAAATTTGCGGTTGCTTATATTGGTTCTACAGTGCGTATCAAAATGCCCGATTTTGATAGAGGAAAAGGGGTGATCCTCGTTAAATTATTGCAGTTGTTTTAAAATTAACTGACGATGGGTTAAATCAACTGGGATGCAATGATGGTAAGAAAAATTCAAATAATACAAATTATTTTTTATTTTTTATTTTTATTTATTTGATACCTAACCTACAAATTATAATTACAAGTATTGCATTAAGATCTGCGGCAACTGCGCAGTCACTGGGAACTGGTCAGGGTTTTTTTAAGTGCACTTGTACCAAAAAATGTGACACAAAGCGATGTTTTTGTAGAAAAAATGAGGTATTGTGCAACTCTAAATGTCATATTGGCCTTACATGTACAAATAAATAAATAATATGACTATAATGAGTTCATAATTCAGTAAAATAAAATATTTTAATATACCTATATTTTAAATTTTAATGTATTTTATACTTTAACGGATATCAAACTGAAATTTTATAGAATAACTAGATAATAACTAGTTAAAGTACAATTTTCATGTATTATTTCATACTTTAACTAACATTCGTAGGTAATTCATGAACTATCTAGTTATTTCATAAAATAACGGAATTCAACACTTTAGCTGTAACATATATATTATATATAAAAACTAATATAGCAAAATATATTCCCTATAGGTATTTTTTATTAATATAGTAATGGCTATTGACTTCTGCTGCCATATATTATTATAGGATTATTTATTCGTATATATATATTATGCATAAAATAATATTTTTTTAAATTTATCAATTTAATTATAATTAATGAAAATAAAGATTTGAAATAAAATTAATCATAGGCAATTACGATTAGTCATGTTTTTTTTTTAAATTTTATTTATTTTAACATCAATAGACAATATTACAATAATACAATATAATATTTCTAGCTCAAATTATTTAGCATTGACATAGTCAATGTATAATTTTATGAATGTATTTATTTAAAGTTATACATTTTAAATTATATATTGATATACATATTACATTATTACCTACCGTACCTACGTAATCGTTGTAATCTTTATTCATTCATTAGTTAATCGTAGTTTTTGCCCAACATATTTGTAGCTGATGAACCTATGTATTATCAAGAATTGTCCATCAATCTGTCACAATCCGTTGATATCTATCTGTTAACACAATTTAATTTAAAAAAAATTTTGAAGGCAAACTGCAGAGACTGATTCAAATAAATAGAGGCCCTGTACACTATTTAATTAGAGTTCCCGTTTAACTAAAAAGATATGTAAATATTAAAAGAAATTAAAATTAAAAAATAAACAATAATATATTTAAAGTTGGTAGCTCACTATCAAATACAAGTTTAAGCCGGAAATCACAATTAATTACAATACGCATTTTTTGTTGTTTTTTTGGCAATTTCAGCAATTTTAGTGTCTTTGAAAATAATTGTTGTTTTGTAACTTCATGCTGGATTGTCAAAAATAACAAAATAATTCAGTTTTTTTGTGTTAAAGAAGTGCTCATACGAGTTTTTATATATTTAAGTGCAAAAAAGCGGAAAAGTGGATACTCTGTTGTACAGTAGCTGGTTACATGTGGGTTATTGTAATGGATGATAGGTACTAAATTTGAATTCAACGATATAATATCATAGTATACAAAACACGATTCTGAGCTGAGACGGTTTGTCAGTCTGGTAATCGGAATAAACATCCCCCAAAAAAAAATCCCCAGACTACAATATTACTTGCAACCACATGCAAATGGTTGAACAAATATTTTTTAAACGTTAATTAGTATCTATAATTACCAAATTATTAATATTTAATTACAAATACGTATATTATATTATATTATACTATATTATATCATTCAAACAAATTATATATAGACATATAGTAATAATAGAATATTAATGAAAATATAAATAATATTTTGTTTTAAATTACCTAATATATTACCTATGTGTAATTCAACTTAACTACAAAAATTCGCAGATTATAATATTTTAGTTTAAAATTGAAATTATAATGAATACATAATGTACTTACCTACTCACGTCTCATCATCACAAGTATAGAATATAAAAATATTTCGAGTGATCGAATTATTTAATTGGCCACCTTTTTTTTTGCATATATATACTCACCAGATATAATATTCTATTATTACTATATATAATTTTTTTGAGTGATATAATATAGTATAATATAATATAATTTACGTATTTGTAATTAAATATTAATAATGTAGTAAATGGTAATTATAGATACTGATTAACGTTTAAAAATATTTTTCAATCAAATGCATTTGGTTGTGAGTAATATTGTATGTTATAATTATGAGTAATGTTGTAATTTGCATGCGTTTTAATTAAGCGTGGTATCAAAAAATAGGTGGGGGGCTGTAGACACGTGTCTCCTACCACACACATCACAAAAACTTATTTTCAAATTTTTTTCTACGCCAATATTTAGCATGCAATTAGCATGTATTTTCACGACAGACCCCAAAACTCTATCATAATCCGTTGCTTCACAATACTCATTTTTCTAATTTGCACGTGTCCCCAGCCCCCCCACATTGGGAAATACTTGGAAATTCAAAATCGTTTCTACGCCAATATTTAGCTTGTAATTAGCGTGAATTTGCACGACAGACGCCGAAATTCGTACGTGTATCAGTGTCTGGTTCGCGAGCAAAACCCGTTCGACTATTTCGCATGTCTCACCAGCATAGTCCAAAATGGAAATTTTGCGAAAATCAAAAAACTATAGTAAGCTATATTTAGCACGCAATTCGCACGTATTCCCAAGCCAGGTTTTAAAATTCGCACGACTTTTTACGTAAAATCTGTTTTCGAGAAAATTGATTTTGGTTTTTGGTGCAACTCTTAAACAAATGACCGTAGATACATGACATTTTTACTGAATGTTTATATTAGCATTTTCTATACACCATAACATTTTCTAAATATTTTTACTTATTTTGAGCTCTTTACGAACATTTTCAGTTACCATTATTTTTAATTTTTTTTTTTTATAAATATCAATAAAATTTGTTGGTTAAAAAAGCTTGATAATTTATTAGAAGGCTTCTAGTATATTGTTTCAAAGGCAGATGAAAAAAATTAAAAATTTATAGACACAATTTTTTTTTATAAGCATCCAAAGTTCAAATATTGACAATTACAACAATTACAAATTTATCCAAAAATTTGCAAATTATTTTGAGTTAGAAATTCATAAAATTTTTCTTTTTAAATCTAAGATTTTAAAATGTAATACAAGATCATTCATAAGTTTGACTATCTTTATCAATAAAAAAAATATCTTCAAGCAAATCAAATTAAATTTTTATGAGTGTTTGAATTTCATATTATTGCAAAATTCACTCCATTTCTCACGTAGTGGATTTTGTTATTTCGTTGTAATTCAAAAACAAATAACTCTAGATACATGACAATTTCACTGAATGTTCATATTTTCATTTTCTATACATATACACCATACAATTTTGAAAATATTTTGACTCTTTTTGAGCTGTTTACGGACATTGTTAGTTTTCAATTTTTTTAGTTTTTTTTTGTATAAATATCAATAAAAATGTATTTGTTGGGTAAAAAAGCGTGAAAATGTAATGCAAGGCTCCTGATGTATTGTTACAAATAGCAGTTGAAAAATATTAAAATTACGTAGGCACAATTTTTTTTTATAAGCATTTAAAGTTCGAAATTTGACAATATATATAAAATTTAAAATTGAATTATTATTTTTAGTTAAAAATGTATAAAATGATCAACTTTCATAGCCAAGGGTTAAAAATTTAAAACAAGGTCCCACGTAAATAGATTATATATAAATTACTTTAATCACAATAATAACATCAAATATACTTAGTATTTAGTAATATCATAGGCTGACTGACCGTTTTCGCTCAGAATCGTTTTTTAATACAATGATATTATATCATTGAATTCAAATTTAACACCATCCATTACAGTGGCCCACTTAATGTAACCTTTTTTTTATATACCTACTTATTATTTATTTGACTTTTTTTCTCTTATTTTTTCCTTGGATTTTTTTCCTACATTCGTTTAGAAACATGATATATGAAACATAAAATGTATGATCCACTACTACCTATTCATGATGTATGATATATCTGTTAAGTGATTAATGGAAATTGGCAAAATACCTAATAAATAGGTAGTTGGTATTTCAATATTTTAGTATTTGTCAATTGACATTATAATTTAAAATATCGGTTATCTGCACTTGCCACTCTGCAGTATTTCTAACATGACTGCAGTAGCCTGCAGTAGTTAATAGTTATAATCAGTACTCAGTATTCACTATTCAGTATTCGGTAGTACCTATCATCAGTCATTCAGTCATCACAGATGACACAGAAATACAGAATTATACTAATATAAAAGTCTTCCGTACAAGTTTACAACTACTAAACTACTAACTGAACTTAAATTACTGAAGTCTGAAGTCAGAAATACATCAACAGTTTATTGTTTATCCATCTCTATGCTATGATGCAAGGTTTATAAATTATAATAATATACTCTATAAACCTTGGCTATGATGCTCGATGGCCAATGCCCGATGCCCGATGGTAATATGGTATCAGAAGTATTATATCATATTTTGTGATACCATAGTCCTATGCTATCACCGTTTCGTAAAATTCCAGGGAGATTTGAAGAGGAATCGATGAACACACGTAACCTCAATTTCTAAAAACTTTCTTTTGATGTGCCGAATTTTTCTATCAAGTTATGGTCAAATTATTTTTAAAATAATGATTTATCGGGGACTTAACTATTCAAAAAGTGTTATAATCTAAATTTATACGTAATTGTTAGATGTTTGTAGTTGGGTTTCAAAAGAATTTGATTCGTAAATACATTGTTTAAAAGGTAAGTTTTGTACACTTATTCATGATAAATTCAACAATGTTTGCCGATAATATGATAAATGTTAAATTTATTCATTTTATTTAATTAATTGCTTTTTATAAAATTTAAAAATATCCATTAAGTTTTCACTGGTCTTAGTGCCGTTATAGTCACCTACCTTTGGTCATTTCAATAGTCTCATTGGTCAAACCCATTCATCAAACACGTTATTATGATATTATCTTATAGTGTCTAATGTCTATAATATTCTCGATAGGTAGTATAAATAAGTTTAGTATAAATTATAAAGTTTTGATTTCCATAGTTCCATTATATGTCAATATACCGTTACAAATGCCTGATAAATTATCATTTGGTTATAAATTGTTATAAATCATAATATATGTAATAAGTTAATATTATGTTGAAATTATATTTTTCATTGGCCCTAACTATATTTCATAATGATAACCAGTAGTGGGATTTTATTATGAAAATGGGGCTTAACACAAAAAAAAAAAAAAATGAGTACAGAATAATCATATCCATAAAAACATATTAGGTATATGTAACTAAAATTTAAAATTTATATTAATACTTATTTCTAATGTACTAGAATTTTATCTTAATTGTTCACACCATAATATTGTTCTAATATTCTATATCAGCGTTTCTTAAATTGTGTTTAGAAATCACTTTAGGGTTCCTAAAAGAGCTTTCTTTCAGTGAGATTTATATTTGTGAAGTAGGTATATAAAAATGTTTGTCTGCTATTTCAATTACTTTTTGAATTAAATACTCTATACACATTATTATTATAATTATATGAAATTATTATAATTTTTCATGCAATTAATCCTTACATAAAATGACGCACTAAAACTATTGAAACAAAGTAAGGGTTCTAATTGTCGAGCTGTAATAACTTATTGTTGAAAGCTAAATAAAAAAGCTAATAAAAAAGTAGGTAGAAGTTTCACCATAAAAGTGGACATAAAAAAGGATTCCATGGATAATTAAGTTTAAGAAACGCTATACTACACAATCGCAATCATTGGGTGAAACTGAAACATTAAATTTTAGAATGACAATGATTTTAAATTAATAAATAATTAATAAAACTAAATATTTGCAATTATTTTAATTACATTTAGATATGTTTTTATAACTGCATTAAATTATTATATACTTTGTTATAACTCGTTTAAAGTTTTTAATAAATGTGGAGGATTGATGAAATAACTACATATTATATAACAATATAAGCAAAGTTTAATAAATAGTTATCTAATCTAAAATACTATAAATTAGGTAACCTTAATGATAGTTGCCAGTTGGACGTACCTGTACTTATTTGAAATTTTTTTTTTCTTTATTTATCACATTTGATTTTAATAATAATATCATAATATTGTATAATAAACTATAAACTCATATTTTGCTTCAAGTGCTTGAACTAAGTATTATTTAATAGAATCTATAGATCTTCAAAGATTCATTGATTTTGTTAAAATGTTAAATATTTTTATTATATTTTTGGGTAGTTGGATAAAACAAAACAATGCTTCAGTAATAACTTATAAAAAAAATTGCAATTTGATACTTGTTATCCTTAACCCATATAAAACATTTTACTGGTTTTTAACTATTATGTATTATCTTATTTCTAAAGCAATCATAACTTGTCTAATAATTTGGTGTGCTCTATTAATATTAAAATGTATATTCAGTAAAAAATTAATTTTTTTATCATACAAATTTATTAACCAATTGACGTTTCTATGAATGAATAATCATAAATAAAGTGGTGTTCTGCGGTGGTTGATCTCATTGTAAAAATATTATTTGACTCTATAATATATTTACTGTTACTGATAGTTAATATTATTATCTATATTAATATGTTCAGTAAAAACAAGTGAAATGTTTACATATTATTGTTAAAATAATGTTTTATCACCGGTCATGTCAGACCATTCTCAATCCTCATAGTATAATCCATAAGGAAACAAAATATACTTATAAAGATAAGACTAAGCATATTTTTAAGGGACAATTAGGTATTGTTCTGCAGTATAATTATTTGTCATATGATTGAGCATAGTATAAGAAGTAATAAGTATGCTTAACACAATCCCAGTTTGCACTTTTTGCCTGTGATTTTGTGCATGCTGTAAACTTTTCTACTTTAATGTACAAAATGTTCTAACTTGTACGAAAACACAAATTGAGTTAAGCATACTCCTTATTCCTCATAGCTTATACCAGTGGTGGCCAAACTTTTTTTAACTCGGGCCATAAAAAAAAAAAATTTTACCGCGGGCCATAATTTTTTTTTTTACTTTTAAGTCATCAGAATTTTAGGTATAGGTATATAATTTTACGTAAATGTAAAATATTATATTTCTTTCGCGGGCCAGATATTAAATGATGGCGGGCCGGATTTGGCCCGCGGGCCGTAGTTGGCCACCACTGGCTTATACTATGCTTAGTCCTATGACAAATTATTATATTGCGGTTGAAATATCCATCATCATCAGCGATCAGCTTTATCAATAAACAATTGTATACCCATTTATTTGGATTTTTTTTTCTTCATTGAGTATCGGATCATTTCCATTTTTTCCATTCATAATTTATTTATTTAATTATATATTCAGTATTAAGAGGATGTCAGCGCACTATTTGATTCTCTCTCTGGCCCACTCGCAACATAGACAAAACACATTAACGCAATCTGTTTTTCTATGTTTTATGTAATTTTAGAGAATATATTTATAGAAAATAATACATTTTTGGGGGAATGACATCAATTTTATATTTATTGTTATTTTACTTTTAAAATAATCAAAAAACAATGTTGTAAATTTAAATTGTTTTGAGACAATATTAAGCAAAAATATGTATCTGATTTAACGCTACTAAGAAATAAGCTATGTACTTATATGTTATTAGTAGTTTATTACTAATGTTATTTTACAATAGTCATACAAATTGGTACAATTAATAATAATTACCTACATATTTAAAAAAACTGTGCATCATCAGATTCTCAGTTAGCCTTTTTCAATTATTTTTCTTAAAATATTCATTTTATAAACTTTTTCAGAACTTACTCTTAAGTAAAAACATTATAGAGGGTGTTTTAGAGATAAAATATGAATTATAGTGTTATTACTTATTTAGGACTACTAGAGGAGAAATTAATTTATGAAGGGTATAATTAATATTAATATAAATATTGTATTATAATATAATGGACCTTTGTAAGTATTACGTATAACTATCTAATAAGTTTGTTGTTGGGGGGTGGATATCTGAGCTGATCAATCCCCATTTAAAGGTGCCTAGTACGTTTTAAATATAACAATTACTTTGGCCGTGGTGTACGACTATCTGACTATTTAATATGTAAATTATTATATTATGTACTAAAACATGACGTGTTACAGTAAAGCATTCACGAATTAATTATTAACATATGAGGATATGACTCATAGTTTCCATTTTCTATCGGTAACAATAATACGTATTATATTTTTTACGCTAAATATTAAAATATCATCAGGACATAAATTACTATTATTATTAGATATTAAATATCATAATATCTGGAATCTGGATATCATTCGGAAAATCGGAATCCATAGGGCATAATCGCACAGAGTATGAACAAGTATTACCCGTATTAGGCATTTATGCATTAGCCATTTGGGGCGGTCGAAACGACTACGAAATACCACGTATGCTGAAAATCGTCATAACCCTCCTCCTGGTCGAGAAATCATTGCACTTTTACGCGCATTTTTCCACCGTTGAATATGACCGTACAACATTGATGACTTGGCGCGGTGTGGCTCAACAGTAGCAGCTGCTCCGGTACGACGGTACATGCAACGCTCCGTTTTAACGGGGTAGTGGGGATATACGACTGCGATTACGTCATGTTTTTTATCACGTTTTATCAGAAAGGGGTCGTCCGTTAATTTTTCGTTTCCCAGTCGTGTCCAATGTCCATAGGTATATTAGCTTATTAACTAATAGGTAGTTGAAAAAATTGTTCTTTTCAGTTCTTACCGTCTGCGCGGACGTCGCGGCCCGCAACTGTATCAACCGCTATTCCGTTATTTATGTCCAAACTCGTTTTCGTGTTATAATATTGTAATATCGATATCGTATCAAAACATTTCGCGGTGTCTTCGGGCATACGTAATAAATTAGAATTTGAATAAAAAAAAATTACCGCACGTCGCACGAGGTTCGGTTTCATTCTCGGCGTGGCCTGTAATTTTGTACGACGCACTTAGAGGCGTTATTATTTCGACTTCGGGAATAAATATGTACTGTTTTTGGTCTCACGACCTTTGTCGTTCTGATTGCGGTCTGTCTTAAAAATAGAAAAATTCGTGTGTTAACATATATATTTTATATTAAGTATATTTTCCTACAATACGTGTATCAATACGCGTTCAAATACTTGCAATAAATTGGATCAGAATATAAGGTAAATGATTTAACCAAATTCTTAATATAATATGATTTTATTTGTTTTTTATTTTGTTTCTCATAATATTATTGCTAACCACTGTATTGGGCGTCTGTTTTAAATCAATTCAATTTGGAGTGTTATCAAATTTTTTATACCTTCTGCCAAATAAAATATTGCATCTTAAAATGATTTCTTGTTCCTATAGATGTTTGATATCTATGGCATACTTATTTAATTTGTAAAATAGTAAATAATATGTTCTTATGTGTTATTATACATACTAATTATTGAAGTAATTGTTTGTACTGATAATTACTATCTATGATATTAACTAACATTAGCAGGTTAATTAGTTAAATAAATACTTTATTGGTTGACCTTATTTATAATATTATGTAGGTATTAAACTATTTGAACTGTATCAAATTTCAGAAATATTATTTTAGTTATGAATTTTTAGTAATGAAATAATAAGTTTTTAATTAAACCGATCGTAGCACAGCAACTATTGTTAGTTAAATTATAATTTATTATTTGCAATGTTCAAAATTATGTCTTTTCTTTTAAAATGTAGTATTTAATTAAATTTAAAGAAATTAAAAGTATGAAAGTAGCTTAACAATATTAATTATGTATTTATAATTTAAGCAATAATTAAATAATTATCAAAAAATTTAACTTGTACTTTCAATTTCTATAAAATTATAATAATATTCAATAAATATTAATTTAAATTATTAAATGCAATATATTTTTGGCATATCATGTTACAACCCCTTTCAAGATACATATAACTTAACTAAACTATATTAGATTTACAATAATTGTAATTTATTTTTAAACATACATATTCTGTAGAAAAATTGAAAAATACTAAGGTAATAATTTGTGTTGGTTATGCTTAGTAGTAAAATATTTAAAAAAATGCACTAGGTATCTATTTCATGATTTTTAATTACCCTTGTAGGTTTTATTTTATTAAATACATTTCAAATGATAAGTATTTTTAGCTTGACATTAAATAATGTTTTATGCTTATAGGTAGGATTTAAGGTATTATTAAATTAAATTAAATACTTCTTTAAAAAATAAATTTAAACTTTAATAAAATTGTACCTATAAGGTATGCTAGCCTTTATTTTAAGAAGATTAGTTTAGGTACCTTCCTATGGTATATATATGTATGTATTTTTATAAATGAAGTACTTACATAAATTAATATTTGATACAATTGTTATGTAATAAGCATTAATTTTGCTTTTATTTATTATGATAAAATAATATTGCTAGTAATCATATTGTTATGGAGTAAACTACCTAATGACATCTTTAAAAATGTATATTATTTTTTTTTACCAGAATTATTTTTGTTGGCCACAAGTTTATTAGATACATTATGATATGATTTGATAGTATACTTAAACTTAAGATCATAGTTAAAAATCGGTTAGAATAAGCTAAAAATTGATTCGAATTTGAATATTTATTTTTGGTTGGCAAATATTTACAAAATGAATGCAACAATTGGTATGTAAACCAATGCACATATTAAGGCACATTTTCATACTGCACACACATAATATAAAAATAATTTTTTTAAATTACAATATGTTACAATATTTATGAGACCCATTTCCGCTGAATTTAAAACTTATGAAAATCAAGGTCAGCCTGTTTATAAATGTTAAATAGGTACCTATTTATAAATAATAAAATTTCCAACATTAAGCAGTTTATATTGAATAACTAATTGGTATTTTGAGCTCGGTTTTGAGTTAACACACATAATCTCAAAAAGTATTTGGAAACGTTTTATTAATAAATTTTAGTTTATTTTGTGAGAACTGATGTATAACAATTGAATTTTGTACAAGTTAAATTACCTAGGTAAAAGTTTAGATCAGTGGAAGTGGACTGGGTAACCTGCAAAATGTTACAATACTCTGCTCATTTAAACTTAAAATAGTTATAAGATTATAACTAAATAATTAGTTGTTCAAAATTAAATTTTTGTGCATCATGATTCTCAAAAAAAAAAATATTCTTTGGAATATGAAATTAAAAATGTTGTCATTTCAAAAAAAAAATGGAACAATAATTTTAATAAATTTAAGTTGATTTATAAATTATCAAAAGAATCTAAGACTGATTCGACTTTTATCGTTTCAAATGTATTATGTATATTGTAGTAGAACATTAATTTTGTACGGTAATAATGGTAAAATATTTTTACATAAAATTGTTTACTTTTTAACATAAAGAATTATGATTTATTTTTAATTTTAGGTAAGTGCATATAATTAATAATTTAAACTTTTCTTATACCTACTAATCAAAAGCCCTTAAAAAAGTTGTTAGAATCGGTAGATTTAAAATTTTATCTTAGTTATTAATATTATTATCCTCTTTATAAAATATCTAATTTCTGGTTCTAAGCTATTTATTTGATTTTCATTAATAAATCAATTTATTTTATATTCAAAAATAAATTTGTGATAGGTACTAACTAAAGGCATGCTTTATCATTCTAAAAATTAGTAATTAATAGTAAATTGGTCCTCCCCTCCTTCCCAGAAAAAAATTTTCTGGCAAGATAACTGGTTTTTGTGTTCTAAAAGTAATTATTCTTGAATTTTATGTAAAAACTGTTAGTAAAATAATATATGAAGATCAATCTGTAAATTTGTTACCGACCCTGTAATTTAATTATTCTATGAAGTTAATGATTGTGTTCAACTATGCTTAATAGTGTTGCATAAAGAAATATTAAATTATTGATCATCAAATAAATTAAACCACAAATAGCATTGATAATATAAATTATATTTCATCGAACTGTAAGTTACTGAATCAAAATTTGATCTGTTGCTTACAGATCTGGTAATCGATAGTTTACGGAACAATTAACACTAACAGGAGTTCAAGCAACACCCAGTTTTATTTTCATTAACAGTTCGGTAAGTTGCTACAGGACATTAATGCAACTCACCCTTAATATTGTAATTATTTAAAGTTGAATTAAAAAATTGTCTGTGTAATTATTTTCCCAATAGTATTATTTTGGAAAAGAAATGATTTTTTTTAATGAAACTTGATTAATATGGTATTTACTATTCAGGTAAAGTAGTGATCAAATAGTAGTTCAAGGTATTTTATGTTCTCTTCTCCTATTTGGTAGTTGTTATTTATTAGGTAAATGTTCACTTATTGTGAACTCATTAATAGGTCAAATATTTTAATTACATGAAATAGTAGTGTCATTCATACATTTAGTTTTATTTGATAAATAAACATATTTTTATTACAAATATATTTTAGATACATTTTGTATCAAAATTATTTGATGTTTTTGATCAATGCTATTCGTATAATATCAAGGTAAAAAAAAATTACCCTTTTATTATGTTATAATAATGACAAAAATATGGAATAGGTATTAATGTGCTTTATCATTAATCAACATATATAATTTTTATAAAAATACATTGGTTTAAACATAATACGTCATAATAGATATATGACCTTAGATAAAACGATAAAACCTATTGTCATGTTAAATATAGTTGATACATATTTTTTTCTAAATTACCAATTTTAAATTTTTTTGCTTGATGTACCTCAGCATTCATAGTTAATTGTCAATATAAAAAAAAAAATATTGTACCCAACTTAATTATACTAGTTTTTATAGGTACAGTGAATATCGAAACTCTCGGTCGCTTGAATTTTGTCCTCTATTTAAAGGTTAGGTTAGGAGAGGTTTCACTGTATTTCAATAATAGTATTTAATCAAATATTTTTATAAAACATATTTTCTCCATAATCTTTTAATGGGAGGTAAAGCTTAGTATTTTTCCAGAAATCTTGTTAGGTATAAGTACCAAAATCATTTTTATAAATTACAAATATTTTAAACATTTAAAAAAATGTATATTTCACATACTTGCCTAGTCATTAACTTATTTATTTAATGGCCATAATTTATGTTATATTTAAAATTCACTTCTAAATATGCAATATAAATCTAAACATGTTGGTTTAATAATAGTATTATATTTATAACAATTGTGATGACTGATGAGTGATGACCATGCAATTATTTTGTTATGAATGTAGTATATTAAAATTTATAATCAAATACTTATTGGTGGGTATTTAGTAAATTCGATACTAAAATGAGTAAAATAAATATTATATCTCGTATTATATTATTATTATAGCAGTTTAATTTCTGATGAATAGGTATATAACCTATATTTACCAGGCAATAACTAGTGGTGGGCATATTCGGATTTTGAAAATCCAAATTTCACGGATTATCCGAATAATCCGGTTTTTTTAAATCTGAATAATATGCTGATCAATGACTCGTTTTAATATTCTAATAAATTTATTTCTGTAACATATTTTCATAACAATAAAAAAAAAATTATTTTACCATCCATCAAAAAAAAGAAATAATAATAATTGACATAAGAGGCAAAGAGGCAAATACATAAATCGGACAAGAATTTGATTCAACTCCTGGATTTAAATATTCGGATTTTATGCCCATCCTTAATACTAACATCAAAAATCTACAATATTTTATGGTTGTTCCATGTACCTAAAATATTGCTGGTAGCCTGGACAACTTTCAGCTAATATTTGTATGAATATTCAGTGTAAATTTTAATAGTTATTTAATTTTATAAATTAGTAAATAAATTTTAATATTCCCAAACAAGATCAAATGTCGAGAGCTTTAATTAATGTTCCTACAATGTATATTGAATTAATATTATTGATCCATTTTTAAAATATTAGGTATTTATAAGTTTATTGATTAATGAATTGTTTGTAACTATCATACAAAACACGGTAATGAAAGATTATATTTTTTAAGTAGTAAAATAAAGTATATAACAACTATACTGGTTAGAGATGGGGAATTTCACCGTAATTTTTTTTTATCCGGTAAATTTACGTAAATGTACGTACATTTTTTAATACTGTATAATATTTTTATTTAGTAAGTATAAACTCAAAAACATTTTTACAACTAAGCTAATCATTTAACCAATATACCACTCGTCCACTCCTTACTACAAGTATTATATTTATAAATATTATAATTTACAAGTATGCCTTGTCGCACCAACTGGGGCGCTAGGGGGTGTTTAGCACCTCCAACTTATATTAGTTATATTGGACTAAAAATATTATTTAAAGTAAATCAGAGATGATGGTGTTAAAAATTGTCTCGGTAATAATTATTTGCTGGAAGATCTCATGTGCATTATATAAATATAAGTAGGTATATAACTAGTTATATTTATATCATGCATTGTCGAAATATGGAGGTCACTATAGCGCTGTTGTGCATATGAAAACAATTGAAATGAGTGATCACTCGAATTTTAAAACTGTAAAAAATATTTACTAGGCAAATAAATTATCGGTAAAACTTACGTAAATTTACCGAGCTCCCATCTCTATTGCTGGTATGGTATAAAAAAAATATATTACTAGTGTTCCTACTAAATTAACTGGTATGGAACTTGATCTCTATAAGTTCAAATCAAAAAAGTATTTTATTGCTAAATATTTAGCTTTATTTTAAGTTTTATGAAAACTAATTATATGCTTAAGAGAACGTCACAGATGTGGTATCTCTATTTGACATTTTTGCATTTACAGTAAAACCAATTTTGTGTTGATAGCTTTTTTAATATTAGAGTGAATAATAACTTATGATTACTTATAATCAAATATTTCCTAAGATAAGAATATCTTTAGGGTAC
Organism: Acyrthosiphon pisum; assembly: GCF_005508785.2. Lineage (NCBI taxonomy): Eukaryota > Metazoa > Arthropoda > Insecta > Hemiptera > Aphididae > Acyrthosiphon > Acyrthosiphon pisum. Next base: position 34,843,442 of record NC_042495.1, on the reverse strand, counting down.
TTATCTCGTTGGTTTTTATTGTTATTTTGATTTTTAAGCAACTTATGAGCATTTAAAATTATTATACTTTGCATAATTATGAGTTAGAACTCAAATATCAATAAAAATCTACAAATGCCCGAAATAATATTCTTACCTTTAAGTTTGATAATAGGTAAATCCACTCTAATATTAAACCATAACAACACAAAACTGGTTCTGCTGGACAAAAATTTGCAATGTATGTTTGGAAGATGGAAATTACATATAACATATCCCATATCCGGGTGTAGCGTCTTAAATGTTATACCAAATAACACGTAGGTACATTTTACGTACCTATTTCATGAAGTAAGAGTAGAATAATTAGATCTCGAACATGGAACATGTTCAAAAATGTACCTATCATCCCTACTAATTATACTTTCAAAATGTATAACTTTTTAATTGTATATCTGTAATTCTCAGCCTTATTTATTTAGTAGTTATTTATCGAAATCCCGAGGTTGCTGAAGAAATAATCGTACTTAACTATGTAAATATTAACTATTCTATACTTCAGTAAACTATTTTCAGTTTTCATAGGTATTTAATTGTTTACTCTAATCAATCAATAATTAAAAAATTACGTAATTTGTAGTCTATAACTATATTGTTGATATTTTTATTTTACATCGACTTTCGATAGCTATAAAGTAAACATATTATTTTTCATTCTCCCGTTTTATATTACTCTCCTACTCTCGCGTTCTTAATATGTATTTTTAGTTAACCTCACATCCAGATTCAAGAGTGTATACCGTATATAATATGTCATGTTAATTCATAATTAATTATTAAACGAAAGGTGAAATCAGATAGTCTTTGTCGTACCTTGAAATTGGACACTCGACTACCTCACTTTTTTACTTACACCTTCCTGGATATTTTATTGTATAATGTTATTCTATAATGAGTTGAAAATGTATAAAATTTATTTTGAATCATCCGTTATTTCAATGCTTTCACCCATTGATGCACTGCGTTCTACGGATCCACCTGAAGTTAATATTTAATTGCACATGACAAATTTTACTTTGTTTTGAGGTCAATTTGATTCTTATTTTTAAAGTTTTACATTAACGTAAGGTCAAATACGTACTGGGGAAACATTATTTTGAAATGTAGACACTTTAGTGCGACTATTACCTAATTGACAATTAGTCATATTATTCGGATTGGCGCAGGAAGAGGTTTCTGATGTATATGACCTCCCCGACCTTGTTAAAATAACAATTGTGATAATCGTATAGTTTGTAGGTATGTTTCAAGACTCAAAAAGTAAATTTTACATTTTTAGAGAAAAAAGAGATCTTATACACAATAATAAACGTATTAAACATATATATTATGTGAAGTGCATTTTTTATACAAACATTCCTTTCATTGATTTATCATATATATATATATTATTTTTTTTTTGAGCGTAAGAAAGAGAAATTTGTCTATGAATTATTTCTGGATAAAACTTGTTGTGAAATTATACATTTTCTTTTACTAACATTATAACTTGTATTCTAGTTATAAGAATAAGTAAGAATTAATGTAGGAACCCTAGATATAGAATAGAGTAGTCTGGAAAGGGGCTAAATCTACCGATTGAATAATAACAATACGTTTATAATACATTTTCTAAATATTTATTAGGTCGTAAATACATTGAGGGCCGTTATTACGGGAGTTAACCAATTGTGCCAGAAATTACCTTTTTATATACCAATTGCGCTCAATACATTTTACATTTCCTTAGGAAAACTTATTAGTTAGTTACTAACCGATATTTTGCGAGTATTAATGTATAATACATTGTGAGATTTCTAGTATTTTACTACCTTTGCACTACTTACCACATATGAATCAAGAGGAGCACTTAACTAAAGTCGACAAAAAAAGTCAAAAGTCTTCCAAGTCGGTGGAACTTATAGGCTTTATACAGTTTAGTTAATGAAAACTAAAATAAAATAATATTAATAATAATAAGATAATAAGTGGTTAAGTCATAAATATATAATAATAATAAGATTTTGAGTTTAAGGTAATCATGATGTTTGTATTTTGTATGTTTTAAGAATAATAATAATTTTTTAAATAATAATTTGAGCATAGCAACTTAGAATAATATAATTTGAATACAAGCGCAATTGGTATATTGACCGTAAAATATAAGAGGCGCAATTGGTACACTAACCCTAAAATATATGCAGCGCAATTGGTATATTAACCCAAAAATAAAAATTTTGTTTTAGGTGCAATTGGTCCATGCCCGTTATTACAATGTCCGGTAAAGTGTCGGTTAACGCTAACCGACTGATAACAGATTTTATTACCGGCAGAATTCGGTCGGTTAAGTTTAACCGGATATTGTAAGAACGGCCCTTAGGGCCAGTTGTACAGTCTGTGATTAAACTCCGATGATTAAAGCTAGTCCGCTTGCCCGAACGGTAGAGGCTGTAGAGAATTAGGTACTAGCAAAATGCGAGTTAACTGTACATAGCAATGATTGCACGAGTATACATAATGTCATCACTAATACTAATCGATATTCGCTGCCTATTTCGGTATTTCTTTTTTAGGAGTTAGGTATAATTAAAAAATTGTATTGTAAAGAATTTTCGTAACTCCGTTTTATCGGACTTTAATATAATTTTGTTGCAAATGAAGTTTTGATAAAATATGTTTAAAAATTATTATTATCAATTACTAACTAAATGTTTAAACTTTGATATTAGTATTATCATTTATATAAATAATACTAACAATATATCAATGTACGATCGAATCATTTATGTTGATTGTTTTTTGTTCTATTAAAATATGAAATAGGACTTAACTTTATATCTGTTGGACATTATATAAGTTATAAAAAAAAAATGCACGTGATTTAATAGTGTACGGCGTAGAAAATATTAATAAAATTCTTTTAACTCATAATAAGTAATCAACGCGTTTTGTGATACCGTTAATTATGGTTTTATATTATATAAATCAATAAATTATTATTGTAACCTTGAGTTTAGATTTAAATAATGTTTGTATTCTAATTTATTTGTACACAAGTATTTCGAGGGAAAGTTACAAAATAATTAACTGTACATCCATACTCAGAAATCAAACCGTTTCTATTTCTTAATTAACTGTAGTTAGCTATTAAACAATGATTCGCAGCGGGTATAATAATAAATACTTTCATCCTAAATGAGGTTTGAATAGGTAGTTAATAATTATGTTTATATACAGTTCATACATATTTTAATAGGTAATTGATAAGTTAATATTCAGCATGTACGGGTTATTGCGTTTAGTTGCTATTTTTATGTTATTTTAATATGTGTAGAATTGTATCAATGTAAAAAAAAATATTTGCAATTATTTATTACTGACGAAAAATAATACGGTTTTCATATTTATAGAACAATATAATATTTCAACACTTCTTAGTACTAGTTACTAATTACTTATCAGTTATCCACCCAATACGACCCAATATTTCATATTTTCCTCTTGGTTTTTAATTCAACAAACTTATCAGAACATTGTTTATAATTTACGTTGGCACTGTTAACATGTTGGGGTATTTATGACGTATCTGAGCATAAAAATACTACCCGATATAAATAATCTGCATTCTACAATCTTAAATCTTAATTTGTTACGTATTGACAACGATTGATCATAGTATATAATATCCGCAATAATTATGAATAATACAATATGTAATATAAACGGCACATTCCTCATACAGACTTATGAAGAATGTGCAGTTTTCGTATTGCAAATATCCCTTATAAATAACCTTGACTTAATGTTGAATATGTACAATTGTACATCATACCATATTATAGACCGTGTCTCGATGATTCTGACGTTAAAAAATTAAAACCTAATTAGTCGATATTTATTTTGTCATTTAGTATTTTTTTTTCTTGCTCTTGATATATTACATTTAACATACGATGATGAGTATTTATACACTATTATTGTGCAACTGAAGTTTATGTGAATAATGATGACGTCAGTATTTTGTTGAAAAGTATTGCTTTTTTATGTACCATCTGACAAAAAATAATAGGTATTATTATAGAGTGGTGTTTGAAGTATATTATGCGTATGAATAATAATATTAAAAACTATTTACATATATTGTTGCACTTGTGAGATACTTGATTAAATTTAAATTGTTGTATATATATTTTTCCAATAGCTAACAAAACAACATTATTCGTAAAACTCAACGTACAAACAAAAATAATACCTTTAAGTTTGATATTAGGTTAATTCACTATAATTTTAAATTCTTCTACTGAACTAAAATTTCCTATGTTGTATACCTTCATTAGAGTTTTAGACGGAGACATCCTCTTTAATTTTTTAGCAAGAAACTTGTCCAACTTTTTTATACATTCATACGTTTTCCATACTATAATTTGATTTACCTAAATCAAACACTTAATTATAAATTACAGTTGAATGTTGTTAGATCAAACTTAAGAATCTTTTAATTGTATTATCCTTGGATAACTCAAACTTTCTGGCCGGTCCTTTCAATTTCGAGTTAACCACGTTCGACTGTACTAATTACCATTGCCGTGTGTTAACCGATTCAGTGAATGATGTATTCACTTTTAATTAATTGTGATGTATTATAATTATTAAATAATCACATCAAATTAATTTTTCTACAATTTTATTATTCACTTTTGTATGCATTGTGATTTATATACAATATAAATATAAATATGTGTACGATGTACACATTAGGCTTTGTCGGTAAGAAAAAATTATATTAACTAAATTGCATACATTGATTTAAAAATACTATGCCATAATGTAATATTGTGTATTACATAAAAATTATTTAAATAAAATAAAATAGATGCACTTTCAAATTGAATACTTAATTAGATTATCTTAGTCAATAATTAAGTGTTAATAATTCTGAAAAAAATATTGCTTACAAAACGCGTTGACTGAATTATTTAGTTTAATATTATTTTATTTGTGTTACAATAGGAATAACATTTAAAAATGGCCCCAAATATGACCAAGCGTCCAGTTGGCGCTCCTAGTGTTTTATTCAATGAAGATGATTCGGAACCATCTGTCGTTGATGAAGGAAATCAGATAGCTGAAGGAGAAACTGTTGAGAATAACAAATACAAACCATACAGATATCAAAGACAAATCGTCTGGCGAAACGTTGCTTTATTTGTTTACCTACATATAGCTGCACTGTATGGTGCATACCTAATGTTTGCTTCTGCAAAAATAGCAACATCAATTTGGGGTAATTTAAAATTGTTTATATTAATACATTAACCATGTGTATATGTGTATAGTTTTTTAAATTCAATTTTTGTATTTTAGCAATTTTGCTGTATCAAATGTCCGGATTGGGAATTACTGCTGGAGCCCATAGGCTATGGGCACATCGATCATACAAAGGAAAACTTCCTTTACGTATTATTTTAATGATCTTCAATACAATTGCCTTTGAGGTAAGTTAAAAAGTACTTAATATTATTGTATTAGGTCGTAAGGTAAAAATAAACAAAAGAATTCAAGATTCTGATAAACTAAAATGTGAACGTAGATACAAAATATTATTTGTCAATATTCAACCAATGTATTGATTTAATACGCTTTAAATATGTTGTTTTAACAAAGGTATATTGTAGAAGTATACAGGAAAACAATTATTTATATATAAATAAAGGAATAACCACATATTTATTTCCAACTTTGATTATATCAAATGATTATCGTTCAAGTATATAATTACTAAACAGTAATGTAACTTTATACTAATTATCTCTTTTGATATTATCTTATATTGATAATAATTAATAATAATTATCAATACAGGTACCTACTTAGTATTACAAAACCTTCATATTACTTATACACAAACAATCCAACTACTATTATTTTAAAACTCTATATACTTTTTTTTTTTTAATTTGCAAATTAATTACAAAGTTGTAGAACGTATAGTTTTAATAGTACCTATTGTGGACACAAATGAATTATTTTTTTACAAATCATTCGGTTATTAATAATATTTATTAATTTTGTAATATAGACTTATTTTATTTTTAGATACTTAAAATATTCATTTTGCCTATTATTATTTTTTTAGACAATAACCTTAATCATTATTTGTATATAATAATATTTTTGAATATTTTAATTTATTTATATCCTACAGTTTGTTAGATTAAGTTTCTAGCTTAATAAAGTAGAGTGATAGGTACAATATTGAATATTTAGAAGTTAGGTTAACTTACCCCTAACTCATGATTATAATTTATAATTTATGAATAATAATTGTTAACAATTTAATTTGAATACATCATCTATTTTGATTACAGAATCATATTTATGAATGGGCCCGAGATCATCGTATGCACCACAAGTATAGTGAAACAAACGCTGATCCTCATAATGCCAAACGTGGATTTTTCTTTTCTCATGTTGGATGGTTGTTGTGTCGTAAACACCCGGAAATAAAAGAAAAAGGACGTGGTATTGATATGAGTGATTTAGAGCGGGATCCAGTTGTAGTATTCCAGATGACGTAAATATAATCCCATTTTAAAATATTCAGAAATATTAATTTAAAAACATTGTTTAGGTATTATTTGTTGTTGATGCCGGTTTTATGTTTCTTGATTCCTACGTGTGTGCCTGTATTTATGTGGGGTGAAACGTGGTCCAATTCATGGTTTGTGGCTACCATGTTCCGATATACTTTCACTTTAAATATGACATGGCTTGTAAATAGTGCTGCCCATATGTGGGGTGATAGACCTTATGACAAGTAAGTGTAAAATATTATCATTTATATTATTTTATCTTAATATAATTATAATTCTGTAAAATTTGAATTATCTTTGTATATATGCAGTACTACTATTTATTATTTGTTAAAACCTATATAATGTAATCGTAGAAGAATATTAAATGGATATCAGCACACTGTTTTCTCTCTCTGACCCATGCACAACAGACCAAACACATCCGTGCAAAATAATTTTTTATGTTTAAGTTATCTTGGAGTAAAATTACCTATGGGCTATGACAAATATTATCGACAATAATATTTTTGTCGGTATGACATCAATTTATTTAAATATTATGTATCTCAAAATAATTTCTATATCCATTGAAATTTTTTCAATAATTTCTATATCCATTGAAATTTTTTCAATAATTTTTGTAATAGGTAATTAGATTACTCAAATATCATAAATAAAAAATAAAAAAACAATTTTACGTGACTGTTATATCAATGTCGTGCGTGTGTCTTAGACAGAAAACAAATTTTGCGCGGACATCCTCATAAAGGTCTAAATTTATTATTATAATATAATATTTTAGAGAACAAAAAGGTCATTAATATTGTTTTATATATTAACATTATAATAATTGCGATTTCATATCAGCAAAGCAAAGTCTCATTGTATTATTAATTTCCTATCAGTAAGTCTAAATATAATATTTTCCATTGTGGCCTGAGTAATTTTTGTTTGTAAGTTCATAATTTTAACTTCTTTGTTTTAAGTACCAGGGTTTTTTAACCCACGGTCAATTTTTTTGAACTGGCTTGCTGAGCTGACTGATGTTTTGACTTTTGATCTCCATGATCATATACAAGGTGATTATTTTATTGAAGAACACTCATTATTTCAAAATCTATTAATGTTTCACATTAATCTTTACAAATTAACATTTTTGAAAGACAATTATGTTTGTTTCTTTTTAGTGTTAACATCAATTTTTAATTTAATATTCCTAAGTAGAAGATTATTTGTAGTATTTTAATATTTAGAATCAAAGTCAAATGCTAAATTGAATTAGTTACAGAGTTATAGCGTAAGTTATTTCAAGTTTAGGTAACAGGATTTGTAGATCACCATTTCACATTTATGCCACTGCTCACCAAATTTAAAATACTTATAAACAATGAACTACTTGTCAAAAATTCAATTTTTATAAACCCCTCAAAAAATATTCAGCTTGGATATTTACAAATGGATACTGTAGTTAAAAAAAGTGAAAATGATAACTTTTTTATTTTGTAATTACTTAAATTTAATAAACGTTAATAGTTTTTGAAATAATGTATATTTTTCATTTGATGAATCATACTCAGTATATCTAAGTTTTTATTATGAGAAAACCAATCAAATTCAAAAATAATAAAATAATAAATCATTTTTTTCACCTTGTAATATACTAAAATTATGGTGCTATAAAATGATTCCCTCATTATATCTCCAATCAATTTTTGACAACAATGTCTAAATGTATTTCTGATTCTGACTGTTTAAAAAAAGGTTAGATATCACAGCTGTATACAATATGAAAGAAAGATAGTAATTTATTATTAGAATTTTCTAATAATAAAATTCATTTTAGTGTAATCTCCATTTTATTTTTATTTGCAGATTTATCAATCCTTCTGAAAATATTGGTGTAGCATTAGGTGCTCTCGGTGAAGGATGGCACAACTATCATCATGTATTTCCATGGGACTACAAAGCAGCAGAATTGGGAAATTATCGTGCTAATTTAACTACTGGGTTTATAGATTTCTTTTCTAAAGTAGGCTGGGCATATGACTTGAAAACAGTATCTACAGACATGATACGCAAACGTGTTGATCGAACTGGTGATGGAACTCATAGTAGCATTTGGGGATGGGAAGACAAAGAATTGTCACCAGAAGACCGTGAAGAAGCCGTTATCATCAACAGATCCCTTGTTGGGTAAAAAATAGTTTTTAGAAAATGTTTATACGAAGAAAATAAACCAATTACAGTTTGTTTTTCTTAATAAAAAAAAAGAGAAATTAATAGAATGCTGAAGTGTTAATAAGAAGGGGGGAAACATAATTGACAGATCCATACACAAACTTTTAACAATGTAAATAAAGATATATTTTAAAAAAAAAGTTTAAACAAAAAGTTAAAACCGTTTTCCTTAGTTATTATATTTTATGTAATAAAATATAAATATGTATAGTATTTTATAATTTTAATTAATTTATTAATTTTTTTTATATACATTTTTGGAGCCATAATTTTCAAAAAAATATATTTATGATAAAGTCCGCTTTTTTTTCATTTTAGTTCCTAATCATCAACAAGTTTGTTTAAAAAATAATGTACTATTCTACAACTTTAAAATATGTACATGTCATATTAATTATCAGTTTACCACTAGGTTGGTTAACCGGCTTACTGGAACAGTAATAATATTGTATTGTATTTTATCTTGTGGTTATTTGTGAATTATTTTGTTTTACATAATAAGAACATAAGAACATTTTTAAAACATGAATTAAAAATATTTAACAAGTAAAACTAACTTGGCTCCATTTCATACAATATTTGATGTTTTTCAAGTAAATATATTATATATATATTCATCTTTTTTAATACAATTTCTTTAACTATACATTTTTTTTTTTTGCAATTATTATCTAACAACTCAAATGATGCATTGATAATTAATATCCTATTGGTAACCTTTAAAATTATGAGTTAAAGCCCTCCGAACTTGGTAGATAAACATTTTGTGTACTACTACAATATAAAAAATCATATTTATATAATATATTATATATATTTATAAATATATACATATTGTAGTAATTTAACATTATATATTATTTAATAAACAATAAACCCTTGGTTATGAAATGTCTAATTTATTTATTTTATGTTAGACTTTATATAAAGAAAATGTGTACATTTTTTGTATGACACTTTTTCTGACAATTATTATTCATTATATATTTAATTATAATAATTACATGTTCAGATACATGAAGTCATGAATAACGTGATATAATTTATACTTGTTTGAGAATCAGTCATTTGGCGCAGAATTTATATGGAGTAAGCACGGTGCTATAGTTTACAACAAAACATTGAAATTTTTACGACTAAAAGAGGAGTCAGAAATATTTTTATGTGGTTAAACAATAATAGCAACATTCTAATTGTTGATTTTATGTGATTTATTTTATTACATAAGTCAAGTTAAGACATTACATAGATGATATAAAAGTCAAGTTTTTCTTTTGGGTGAGAAAGACATGCATGTCTCTTCTTTCTTGCCCTGACAATGTGGAAATGTATACTATGTTAACTGTACAATATTTTATTGATTTGAACTTAATAAGCACCTGATGCAAATTTAAATTATCCAAAAACTATGGTTGTGAATTGCAGGGCTTCTCTATTAAACGTTGACATTGTTATGACCTTTTATTGTGCTGAGAATGATATTAATCATTACACTATGATACTAAATATTTATTTACATCATAGATTAAGGTTTGTGTCTTTAAGAATTGTGTGTATGGTGTATCCACATTCCACAGAATATATGAAATATAGTATATATTAGACCATGCTGTGAAAAATGAAAAACAAATGCGTCTACTATCCGACACTAAAGAGAAGTTATATTCCAAACTTTGTTCCAAATATAATTTTGAACGAATAAAAATACTTACTACTTATTCGTGTATTATAATATGAATTATTAACTACAATTTGTCTTAAAACAAATTAACCTACGGCTGTCGTTTTGAATTATCTTAAAGGAGCACACAACACAAAAAATAAGTTTTTTTTTATTTGAAAGAACGTTCAATTCTAAGGATAATGGTATAGGTCTTACGTTTCTACTCACATTATTCAATAAGTTATGAGCAATTGAAAAAAGACGTGTGACGTCATTGGACCCTACTCATCGTAATTGCCTATCTTATACGTGTAAAA
>NC_042495.1:34831961-34832581 GCF_005508785.2 Acyrthosiphon pisum | reverse complement strand
TTTTTGATTGTTATTTAAAATGTTTGAATTATTTACTTATTTAGAGGTACCTATAAACAATTATTTATTCTATAAACTAGGTATTTCTAAACCGACTGTATATTAGTAAATAATAGTACTATATGGACGATAGACCTACAGTAGAAAACACGAGTACGAAAGACTAAAGACGAATCACGATGATAACTAAATATTAAGAGTTATGATAAATAAAAAGCAATCGATTTTTCAAGTTTTCAACCAACTAATAACCTGGGGCTGTTGGTACGTAATATTGTAAAATATACCTACCGATCGCACTATCGCCCGTATGAGCCAATGTTCTGGGAAAGTGTAGAACTAGTTGTTATTGAGAATTCTCAATGATCGAGGGGGATAATTCCCATATTATATTTTATGTAAACAACTAAATATTAATAATAATATCCTAGTTCCTAGACATGAGTCTAGATAATAATATAGTCATGTCATATAAACACGTATAAACATATTCTGACATTCTGTCGAAATTTACAATGTTTGATAATTTGTTTTTAGGAAAAAAATAGAACAAAATTTAATGCATTATAAAATATACTTAATTATAAATTGTTATAAATATTGAAAAAAAATGCATGGGG
>NC_042495.1:34831096-34831911 GCF_005508785.2 Acyrthosiphon pisum | reverse complement strand
TCCGGGGTCTGAACGTCTCCAGATGCTGTAGTGGGGACCGTATCAATGGCAGATAAAAGAGGAGCGGCTAATCGCACGAGACGTTCGTCGGTTTCGTAGGCGTAGGTTCCTTCCATTTTGTTGACCATAATTTCTTCTAACATTTCCAGTAAAATTATGTTTACCGCGGCGTGGTCGATGTTATTATAATTTATTGCCATAATTTATTTTTTGAACGAAGATAGTATGTGCGAGTATGTCAGGATTAAATCGAGAATTGGTAATGAGCTAAATTCAAATCTTCCAACACAGAAACCGATCTCCGAGAAAATCTCCCAGACAACGACTTGTGTTACCAGCCATCTAGTATGTTTATCGTTCTCGTCGGCCCGCAGCATTAACATTTCGAGCGCGTTAATAATAACAATTTTATTTTATTTGCAAACAATTCTCAACATATTTTCAATTATAAATACAGTAGCAAGTTTGCTAAATTCCTAAAGCAAAACTAGTACCTATACGATCTATTGATAAAACGTATGTATTTTTACAGAAATCTTTGTGATCAGCAATGTACTTATTCTGGTTTTCTATTTCAGTTATGTATATTACGTTTATATGGAGGAGATAAAACGTTTTGAAATGAAAACGTTTTAAAATAATTAAAATCGTTTTTTCAAAATTAGATTAAGTGCTTATATGCGAATACTTAAAACCCATTTAATATGAAGTTTATCCTAAAACGTTTTAAACAAGATGTTATCAACTGTTATCTAATTGATTTTTTTTGATTGTTATTTAAATGTTTGAATTATTTACTTAGTAGAGGTACCTAT
>NC_042495.1:34816935-34830266 GCF_005508785.2 Acyrthosiphon pisum | reverse complement strand
TGAGCGTAGAATTTGTTATGTTACGCAGTTGTAAGACGGAGACAACACATGCGGGTATAACGTCCTATTAATAGAATCAGTGGAGTGGAGAACTTTATTAACTTATGACTTATGAGGTACAATAATTTATATTAGAGATTAATGATTGTATTGAAATGTTGTTGATGCATTTTCAGAACAAAAGTTAAGAAAAAAATTATAACAATTGTATTGATTTTGTAATATGCCTATGCCCTACATTCGAATATTGTTTAATTTACAATTTTTAAAAATAGGCCCGCTTTTTTGCTTTTGTTCCGGACCTCAAATATTCTAAATCTGGCTCTGCAACAGTGCACACATTTATTAATTAATTATTATATAAAAACAATAGACCTTGACTCTTGAGTGGTCTATCATCTATGATAAAAATATGTCGTTTTAAAAAATATATCAGTTGATTTTTATACATCGAGATGTATATACCTACTACACGTCTACACATAGTAGTAGTATATAATATACTCGGCGCGGAATAAGAACATGACCAGTTTTTTTATACATCTCCATGTTTTTATATTATTTATTATCACGTGTTATCACATCTTGCTTATCAGTTATCACCCAAACATCAAAAATAATTATTTGTTTACTTTCAATAAAGTTTTATACTTAGCATTTCAGGCTTCAGCATAAAAAAAAACAACTAACGAGAAGCTACTTTTTTGATTTCAAGACTTAGTTCGGAACTTCGGAATTTTGAGTTGATTTTCCTTAAAAGGGCGAAGATCAAGCGTACACGAAGATTTCTAAAATAGTAAGTTTATTAAATTAATTGTCCAGAATTTATTATAATTTAATCATAAATGTTATAGCTTCTATTTAATTTTCCTTTTTTGTTACTAAAGGTATAATTATGACATTTGACTCATCTTGGGATGTTGATAAATACAGATCTGAACATGAATATGAAGATCATTGGCAGTTTAGGCGTCAGTTTTTAGTTGCTCATCAAGACAAATTTCCCGAAGATCGATTAGTGTGTTTAGCCCAAGTCTTTTTTAATATTGAGTTTTTAGGATGCCAGTGAGTCAAATTTTAATTGATCTCCACAATATTTGATACTGATATTTTTTAATTAAACTAAATTACAGTATGTGTATTTTTTTTAATAAATTTAACTTTTTAAGGTACCCTAAAAAAGTCATGGACCTTATTGAAACATTATCTGAAGGTTTAGCTGATGACTTAAGAGAAAAACGTAAAGGAAAATTACAAAGAACCTTTGTTGCAGCCTCAGATGCTGCCGAAGCTAAAGCTAAACGCTGTAAGTAAATAATAGTGTAATGTATATTAAAATTCTAAAGATATTGAATCAATTGCTTAAGTATCATTTAAATAGTTAACTGTTATTCTACATTTTAATGTCATATTTATTAATGTATTTCAGGAAATTATGATGAAATTATGTATGTCTGAACAATATCAACCGAATAAATTGCAAATTCCAATATAATTATTTATGTTTATTATTACCGCTCTATTAAAAATGATAAAACTTATGGATTTAAAATGAAAAATTATGTATCAATTCAAATGATTTACTTGATATGGCTGTTTCATATTCTGAAAAGGTGTAGTAACATATCATTGTGTACATTATAATCAATTAATATGTACAATTTTTTTTCTAATGAATCGAAGACTCGTAATAATAGGTATGTAATATAATTACAATTTGAATTTCAAATATTTTTTGTTTTATATATAAGCCTGATTTTATAGACAGTATATTATATTTAAGTTATTTTTGACTAATACCAGTAAGCTCTGGCACATATACGGCTGTAGGTACATTGTATTCTTTTACACATATATAATAAAGAAATTAATAGGAGTATAGGACATCAGCTACAGTTAATGTATATTTATGCAATATTATGTTATATTTTATTGTCTTTTTGTTAAAATAATCTATAATATATTGATATGCATTAATCAATTATGTATAACATTGTCTCCATCTAACTGACACAAGCAGTACAGCAAACCTACCAAATTTTAAGTTCAGAATAATCCATTTTACACTATTGTGTTGATTGTATACTTATCTACAATTTTAAAATAACTTTATTATATAACTTGCTTCAAAATTAAAATATAAAAAAAAAGTCTACAAAGGCCTTAAATAATACTCTTACCTTTTGATAATAGGTCAATTCAATTCACTATAATCTTTAAGATAAAGGAGTAAAATTAATTTATCTGTTCTTTAAATTTACAGTATTATGTATTTCTAAAAGGGGGACAATAAATGAGTATATATTATCCTCATAAATAAAAATATAAATATTTCATAATACCTAGCTTGAAACTATATGAAAATACTGAATTTTGTACCTAACAAAAATAGTAATTACGTAAAGACAATAGGAACCTATTTTACTATTTTAGATTAAGATAAGTGAAGCTAGTATAGGAACAGAATATATGAAATATCAATTGCATAATATAAATCTATAATTTCATATATTCTGGTATGTTAATGCAAGTAATGTACCTACAATAATTGGTTGATAATAAAAATAAAACTGTAAGCTATTAAAATTTATCACGGTTGACAATGGTTAAAAATCCAATTATATGAATAATAGTTCTTACCATAACATCTCAATGTGGCTTCATGGACCTTAGACTTAGCAGTGGTGTAACTAAGAGGGATCAGAGGGTGCGGTCGCACCCGGGCCCGTTCGTATAGGGACCCAAAGAAATAAAAAAAATTTTTCTATTAATTATTAATAAAAATTTGAAACTTCCTATATTTTTCTATTATAATATACTATTAAACAAATCATTTTTTTTTAAATTTTATTAATCCAATATTAATTCATATTATTTCTACTTTGGCAAATAAGAAGTCCAGAAGAATGTTTAAAGTTTTGAGTTAATTGTTATTTGTTACAACTGCTATAACTAATTTTTTTTGTATGTATATAATATGAAGTATTAAATTAATAATAAATATCCATTGTTAATTAAATGATTATAAAATAATAAAATGTGTATTTAATAAAATAATATGCAAAAATATTTAAAAAAATTTTTTTTAGTAATTTTACTGAGGTGAATACACTCCACCAGATCTTCTTAATATATATACCGGGACGATGGGGGGCCCGTTGAAAATTTTGCTCTCGGGCCCAAATTTTGAAGTTACGCCACTGAGACTTAGCAATTAGCATATAATATATATAAGCCATTTGGCTACTATATTAATGTTCATGACAAGTGACTACTACCTAGGCTTACAACATTTGGCAGCGTTTGTCCATGTACCAATCTATTAGCTAATGGCTTACGAAGTTCAAATAAAAGAAAAATACTAAAATTATATGATAAAAATTGAATTTGTTACAAGTTATAACTGATAACACTTGGTCAAAACTTAAAACAAAAAAAGATGTTCATGAAACTTAATATACTTTGTTGAAATCTCATACTGATCGAATATCATTTTTAACCAAACTGAGGGTTATGACAATATTGGTCTATTACCCATCAATAGGTATTAGTAAAAAGATTAAAAAAATATATATATTTCGTACAAGAGACAAAATTAAAATAAATGTATAATATATGTAGGTATTTCCTCATTAATTTATGGGAGTTACAAAATATAAACTTTAATCATAATATGTGTAGGTATTAAAAATCAAATTAATTATATAAGAAGATAAATCATAGGTATTAGGTATGTTTACTGACATTGAGTCAATGAGACATAAAGAAATATGCCAGTACCTATATAGGTAGGTAATACTGTAATAGACAATAGTGCAGTAAGTACCATTGGTAGCATTTGTAATTGTAACCAATGGTACTACTTATTTAGTTATTTAGTATTTTATTGTTACCAAATATTAAATAATATTATGTACTTGGATATTTCACCGACCATTCAATCCAACCGCCTGTGTAATTATATAACCTGTAATGATAAACCATAAGATTAAGTGAGTACCAATAGTATATACTGTACATAACTACATAATACTATACATATTACTATAGTCTATATTGTATGTATAAGAATAGAACATATAGTATCGCTGTTGTGGGCAGTGAATAAATGGACAATCCCTCCCCCCACACCAGCTATTTTCAGTGTAATAGAACATTGTCCTACATACTTTTTAAAAATGTAAGTAATTTAATGTGGAATTATTTTAATTTTTTGTCTTAATATTATGTACATAATAAAATAAAACAGTATAAATTTCCAAATATTTCCATAAATGTATTATTATTTTAATAATCTAAAACAATTATGGGAGTTTGGACACAATTTTAAATTACAATGGTAGGTACCTACTTAACCTACCTACTATAATTGCAATGGGTTTTTGAAAAATATTGTAATATTATTAATTATTATAGTAAGTAGGTAGATGATTTAAACATTACTATTTTTTTTTCGTTATTATAATATTATTACAATAAGTATTTTTTATTGGTTCAAACTTTTAAAAAGACAATGATTAATTGAAATTAAAATATTCATCTATAATTACATTTAGAAATCTATTTTATTTAATATGAGACAAAATTAAACATAAAAAAAATTTATACAAATACATTTTTAAAAAATATCGGGTGTAAATTCGCAAATTGTCCAATAAGGTAGGTATGTAATGTATAGATAACCTAATCTATACATTCGTTGTCGTGGTCTAAATGGATTTGATCCTTGAAAACTAAAAATTATACAATATTTGCATATTGCACTTTTTAACTTTTTAATACAGTGAGAGTGTGAGAAACTGTGTAAGGGCGTAAGGCTATCACACCTATGGACCCATGTGATGTAGTTTATGTAATTATGTTAACCATAAAGGTAAATACTTTTTATAATCTAGTTTGAAAGCGATTTCAGCTGCACGACGACTTCTATTTCCTCGGGCACAGGAGAATACGATTTCGTCGTTTTCTTTGTCGGGTTTGGGCACTTTGTATTTTTCCTTAAATACGTCAGTGGGCAAATTTAAATCGTTTTCCAACTCGCCAACTGAAATAATAAACAGTTTAGATTGTTGTTCAAATTCCGCGTTCCCCAAATGAGAACTTCCTGTTAGTTAGTAGGCACTTGGTTGGTAATATACTAATATATCACTAATTTAAAAAAGATAAAATATAGGTCACTACTATCTAGTTCCACAGAAAATATCGTACCAATCATAACCTAGTAATAAACCTACGACAAATAATTTGTAACAAATTACAATGATAGTCAGTACTCAGTAAATTAATTAAATTAATATTTTTTCGTCGTGAGCGTATTGAGTATAATAATATGAATTGTAATTTGTAATTGTTGGTCACCTAAATGGCCAATTGCATAATATGGCTATATTTTAGTTGGCACTTGGCAGGTACGGAATGTTAATTTAGGTTACAACTTACAACGCGTCAACGCCTCAAACGTAAATAATTTCAAGAAAGTATTTTTACCTACCTATATGGCTATATAAAATAAATCGAACTTTCATTTTTGCAATTTTATAGATGAATCTCTTTAGTAGTTAAGTCTAATATCATGGCTAATCGTTATAAATGTTATATAATATACAATGTATACATTGACATATTGTATAATATATTATGATTTATGTGCAATATTACGTGGAATGTTTATACTGTTTGGTAACGATCCAGTTGCAGCAAGTTCGTGACATTCGCGGACATCGATCACAAACGATTTTCGGTCCATTTTCGCCAACAAGCAATCATAGTCTACGTTTTCATAAACCGACATTATCTACAACCGATTTAATTAAATTTCACATACACGATCAATTAACTATTACCAGTGGCGACGTATGTTTACTATTATTTAGGTATACAATAATACATATGTATGTAATTATCGCATCAGCTCTTATAACAATTATGAAATAACACTCGCCAGACCAATTAATATTTGCATACGCACGTTTACACTAACAATAATAATAATTCTTATAAAGATATCGTAACGAGTGACGATCGCACGTAATACCTTACCATTGCATTCGAATGTGACCAGATAACTGAGGTATTAAATATTAATTATACACACCACACACGGTTTGAGTAGTGAGTGTCGACGTGTCGTTAAGAGGGAGACGGGAAAATGGATCCTTATTTAATATTATAATATAAAATAATTAATTAAAGTTAATTGCAGTCTGTAGTTTTATACTTGAATATAAAACTAATTATTGGTAGGTACCTATATCATATAAATAATATACATATATTATACATTTATACATAAGTATATAGGTACCGTTATATTGATATAAGTGATACACTGACTCAAAAATGTGGCTTGAAGATCTAAGATTTTTTTTGGGGGGGAAGGGGGGGGGCTAACAAAACTATTTATTTAAAATAACCCATAGGGGGCTTATATCTAAATCAATTAAGGATATTATTTGGGAGGGGGGGACAAGCCCCTACCCTAGTTGCGCCAGTGACTAGCCATACATAGGGTGTGAATTTAGGGGGTGCTGGAATGATTTATGGTACACAGCTACGTGGGGCCTCCTACACCCCTCTATACTAATAACAAATTTGTATACATGTAAATAGCAATGAATCAAATTTTATATATGATTGTTAAGAGGACTCTACCCCATGAGTCGTCTCCGTCTTACAAATGTAAAACTGAAAATAATATTTTGCGCGGGTAAGTAGTAAGAATTAAGAACCACTTGGGCTGTAGTCCAATTGGAGCAACCAAATTTCCACACTTTAAAGAGGAGAACATTTACTGTGCAACCTTTTTTTATTTTTTCGAAATCAGAAATAAAAAGGTGGGCAAGTGGATGTCGCTCTGCTGTACAGTAGGTTACAAGTGGGTCACTGTATAATGGATGGTATTAAATTTGAATTCAATGATATAATATCATTGTATAAGAAAAATGATTCTAAGCGAAAACGGTCAGTCAGTCTATGATATTACCAATTATGTAGTAATTATATTTGATGATATTATTGTGAATAAAGTAATTTATATATAACCTATTAACGTGGAACCTTGTTTTAAATTTTTAATCCTTAGCTATAAAAGTTGAATATTTTATTATATTTTTAACTACAAACTAATTATTAAATTTTAAATTTGATAAATGTTGTCAAAATTCGAACTTTAAATGCTTATAAAAAAATTGTGCCTATGGATCTTAATTTTTTTCATCTGCCTTTGAAACAATATACAAGGAGCCTTCTATTAAATTGTCAAGCTTTTTTAACCAACAAATACAATTTTATTGATATTTATGGAAAAAAAAAAACTAAAAAAAATGGAAACTGAAAATATCTGTAAACAGCTCAAAATAAGTCAAAATATTTGGAAAAAGTTATGGTGTATATAGACAATTCTCAGTTAATGTACCTACGGTCATTTGTTTAAGAGTTGCACCAAAAACCAAAATCAATTTTCTTGAAAACAGATTTTGCGTACAAATTCCCTTTTTCCCTAATTTTTGATTCTGAGCGGAGCGATGAATGTATTGATTTTACAATGATGTGTGTTTTTTATTATTTTAATTTTTGTGTCTGTGTACACAATAAGTGTAAAGAAAAACGTGAATTTTTACGCAAAATCGACTTTGGTTTTTGATATAATTTTAAAACAAATGACCGTAGAAACAAATGACAAATGACCGATACATGAAATTTTCACTGGTTGTTTATATTTGAATTTTCAATACACGATAAAATTTTCAAAATATTTTGATTTGTTTTGAACTGTTTGGGGACATTTTCAGTTTTCAATTTTATTAGATTTTTTTCTATGAATGTAAATAAAACTTTATTAGTTGAGTAAAAATACTTGAAAATTTAATACAAGGCTCCTACTATATTGTTGCATTGACATTTGAAAAATATTAAAAATCCTTAGTCACACTTTTTTTTATAAGCATTTAAAAATCACGAAAATTAGCAAATTATTTTGAGTTAAGAATTCATAAAAATTTTTCTTTTTAAATCTAAGATTTTAAAATGTAATACAAGATTGCTTATACGATTATCTACCTTTATAAAAAGAAAAATATCTACTGGAAATTCAAATTAAATTTTATGAGCGTTTAAAATTCAAATTTTTACAACATTGGATATTATTTATTCGATTTCTCATGTAGCGATTTTCTTATTTTGTTTTAATTCAAAACGAATAACTGTTGATACATGAAAATTTCACTGAATGTTTATTTTATCAATTCTTATACTTGATACAATTTTCAAAATATTTTAACTTGTTTTGAGCAGTTTACAGACAATTTCATATTTCAATTTTTTTATTTTTTTTTTCTATGAATATCAATAAAGTTATCTGTGGGCCAAAAAGTGTATAAATTTAATACAAAGCTCTGATATATTGTTACAATATCAGTTAAAAAATATTAAATATACATACGCACAATTTTTTTTTATAAACATTTAAAGATGGAATTTTAACAACATTTATGAAATTTAAAATTGAATAATTATTTTGTAAAAATGTTCAACTTTTATATCTAAGGATTCAAAATTTAAAACAAGATTCCACGTAAATATAGTTAATTCTGTTACCAAAAAATCTAAAAAATACATAAGCACAGTTTATTTTTATATTCATTTTAAGTTCAAATTTGGACGAAATTACATATTAAAAAACCTAGAATAACTATTTTAGTTATTTTGTTGTGATTGTATAATATTATTCGTGGGTAATTGAAACTTCTAAAGTATACTATTATATATCTATGATAGTATCACACTATCACGGTTTGTTTTGATGTATAACACGTTATAAGTACCTATTGGATATTGTGATATTAATTTGGAATTTATTATAGGTCATTTTTTTTTTAATGCCTTAGATAAGTACCTATATAATATGCCTTATACCTCTATACTGACATACCGTCTTCGCTCAGAATCGTTTTTCATACACAATGATACTATATCATTGAATTCAAATTTAATACAATCCATTATACTGCAGTGACCTACTTGTAACCTACTGTACGTCTGTACAGCAGAGCGACATCCACTTGCCCACCTTTTTTCTTTTGTTTTTCACGGAACTTTTGAAAACTAATAGGAAATTTGACCCCCCTAAAGTACCAACTAGATTCACTTTCCTATGAGAAAAGATACTGTTGAAGAAAATCTAAGCATTTTCTAAAAAGTGATGACAGACACAAAAATTGAAAAATAAATTAAAAATTAAAAAAAACACACATTGTAAAATCAATACATTCATCGTTCCACTCAGAATCTAAAAAAAGTTATTCTTGTTTGAAATATTCAATAATAATTCATTTTTAAATAATAAGAATTTTATTGTATTTCTGATATCAAAATTGTACAAATAACGTTGCACAGTTAATATTTTCCTCTTTTTAGTGTGAACATATTTTGGTTGTCCACTACAGCTTGAGTGGTTACTTACTCGCGAAAACCCGTTTTTGCTGTTTTACATTTGTAAAACGGAGACAATACATGCGGACTGCGCGCGGTTATAGCGTCCTAATATTTCTAAGGCTGGGCAAGTTAACAATTTTTTTTTAACTCGTTAAGTTAAGTTAATATTATACAAAAAAGGAACTTGTAAGTTAAGACTTAAGTTCAAGGTTTAAAGTTACCTTAATTTTTTTAACTTATAACTTAATTAAAAATCAGTGACTTATTTTGGGCGGTTCCATTTTCCTCCAATAACGAGATACCTTTTTCCTCCACTGTCCATTTTCCTCCACAAAAAAAAAGGAAGGTTGGTTTCCATTTTCCTCCAAATTATTTGAGACTATAATTTTGTCTATTTTCCTCTAATATTTTAGCCAGTGTTGTAGTATAACCAGTGGCATAAGCTGGGGTTCGCACTTGCGACCCCTGAAAATATCATAGGGTCGCAAGAGTATTTTTTTGCAACTCCAAAAAATCACAATTTCAGTTTTCGAAAAATTGAAATATCAATATAATAATAAATTAACTAATTTATATTTTGAGGTCAAACGTTTAACTTTGTTTTGAAGCACTGGAATTATTATAATATTATATAATTTCCACATTTATTTATAGTTTTGTTATTAACCATTTTCTATTATTATACCAATATTGATATTTATTTTTTATTGTGATCAGCGGACTGGAGTCTCAATGGCAGCAGATAGTGAAAATGTGTTTCATAGCTTAAAATTATTATTTGTTTGTTTTATACATGCATTTATTTATGGCACTTGTATTTATTTCATATCTACGAACGATTCAAAATTATAAGTGTTTTGACAGCTTGCTAAAATGGATAAATTTATTGTAAAAATATCGAAAAGTTGTGAGTAAGTGTCTATTTTTTCTTTAAATTCGTATAATTGTTTAGTACACATATTTAGCATGCATTAAGTTTAAAATAGCCCTTCAAATATATTACTGATTTATATTACATACATTAAAATAATTGATATTTGATCTGTAAGTTAATTTTTAAATTAATTATTAAGGTAATATTATATTATTGATGAAATTAAATTTATTTTGGTATATATTTTTTGTATTATTTTGGTACTAATTTTATTTTTTTATTTTTAACTGCTTATTAGAAAAATACTAATATACAAATGCTGAGAAAAATGTTAGCTTATCTGATGAAAACCTCCATTCCCCAGGTAAAGGATTAAAAATGGTACCTAAATATAGTGAATAATTAATTTCATATCATATACCTATTTAGTATTCATATAAATTTATGAAATTATATTTATATTAATTTAATATCAATAAATATTTCAGGATATTTTGTTAAATACTTCTACCTTAATTCAAAGTGAAAATTCTGTAACTATAGTTACCTACGTTAAATAAATAATAGTATGTTTTGGTTAATTTGTGTAATATAAAAGTGATAAATATGTGTTTAAACATACAAATACAAATATAAAATATAGTACATAGGTATTATAAAAATCTAAATGGCAGCTGTTATATAAGTTTTATAAAATAAAAGAATTTTTGTATTTTATGTACCTGTTCGTATATTCTTTAAAAAAATTATACATATTTTACTGAAGGTAGTCGGTAAGTAATTATTACCCTATTACTTATAGTGCATATTCATAATATATACCAATTACCAATAGATACCTACAATATGGCAATATGTGTTTAAGCCTTTAAGGTTAAAATAGTTTTGTTGAGTTTATGTACTTGTAATGTGAAATATAGAATAAAATAAAACATTTTATGGAAAGAGGGGTTGTGGGGGGTTAAGCCCCCCAAAAGTCTGTCCAACCTAGAAACTTATTGCAACCCTAACAATTCAGCCCAATTTACGCCACTGAGTATTACATTTCGTATTATAAAGATAGAGTAAGGCTAGAATCCAGGGCTTGCAAACATAATACTAACGTTATGTCGTTATATTTGACAAAAAACGATTGAAATTTGTAAATATAATTATAACGGAAAACGATAATCAAAAATAATCAAATACCGCAAAACAAAACATAACTCAAATATTAAGTGACTGTGGCTTAGGAATAAAATTAACTTAATGAGACAATAAAATAAATTAACTTATAAGTTACTGAATAACATGGAACAAAATGTAACTAGTTATAAGTTAGAAGTATTACTTCTATAAAAAAAGTAACTCGTTATTTAACTTAGTTAAAACTTAAAAGTACCTAACTTAACTTTAACTTTTTAACTCGTTAATGTCCAGTTTGGAAATTATTTATAGATTTTTGTCATCCAGCATTTTATTACTTCATTATTATATCATGCATAGAACAATGAAACGTGCATTCATATTACAATACTGTTTTAATCGTGAATTCGTGAACTTGTCTACTTGTAATAGAAAAAAAATGTCCCACCAAATATCCCACAATAATAATTTATAAATGATTGTTGAAATACTGAAATAAATTTACAGAGAACTGGGGGTGCTAATTTGAAGCCTGGGGGTACTATAAGCACCTCCTATATTCGCCTATGAATTTATATTTATTGTAATAATAATAAACAAAATGTAACTTGTAAGAATGAATACGATATTGTATACAATTTGTCATTTGAATTCACCGTTACCTACACAATCATTATTCATTAGTAATAACTTACTTGTTTTTGAATCTTATTACTAATAAGATTCAAAAACAAGTGCAGTGCATTGCGGAAAATCAAAAAAATAGTCATTGGGTATTACTGTATTATACCAACTGTAACCGCTGAACAATATTAATATTCTCATATAGAGACAAACGACAATATTATATAGAAATCCATGATCTATATTAGATATTTGGATGATATTATAATTTATAACAATGTATTTGTTTACTTTTAGATATACGCAATAATATTTAACGTATTCGTATATTATTATTATATGTATAGGTTCGTAGGTAAATAGGTTGAATTCAATAAGCATTGTGTTATAGTCCCTGATAGATAACAACAAAAATAATTTTTAATATTTGAAGTATACGCGCATTGCTGTTAATTAAGATAAATACATTTTATATAGGTACCTACTGCGAGTTAGGTTAGTAGGTATTTACTACTATAATCATAATAGCAACGTATAGGAATTAATTCTTAATACTTTTTAATATTTGCAGTGTATCATAATATTTTGATTTTTGAGAAATAATATTATATAGGTACATATATTTTATAATAAAAATTCGTCTATTGACCACATTGGCTATAGGCCTATAGCTATATAGGCAAATCTTAAATGTATAACTATTATACATTATATAGTAAATATTTTACTTCAGTGTATACAGATAGGTAAGTGAAAGTTTAAGTATTGTGTACCTAACCCAGTGGTCGGGATGCTACTGTTTTTTTGTAGCACGCTAACGCTACTGCTACTCCCCCCAAAAAGTAGCTCGCTATTGCTAAAGTTACATTTTTAAAATGTAGTGCGCTATTTCTAACGCTATTGTTTAAATGTAGCGCGCTACTTTTTCGCTACATTTTTAAAAAAAAAATGTTTTGATTTATTTAGATATTCAATTGAGTACTTGGTCATTATTTGTTAATGCCTACCGCTATTTTCTTGTTATTTCGAAAGGCAGGTTTATTCAATGCATCTCATGTATTTTTGTAACAAAACTCAAAACAGATAAACGTTTTATTGAAAATTGCCAATTAGTAATATTCGTACCCCAGATTAGACATTCGGTCACTGGGAGAAAGGATTTCATACAGCAAGGGGATTAGTGATTACAAAGAATTTTGATCTGCTAAACATTTTTTTTTTTAAAGTTTATGACAAGCATGGATCTAGAACATCTTACGCTCCGCTGTATAGTGTA
>NC_042495.1:34809748-34816145 GCF_005508785.2 Acyrthosiphon pisum | reverse complement strand
AGCGACGCTATGTTCATCGCTACAGCTAAAGTAGGTAGCATGCTACTGTAGCGTCGCTACAATTAGCGCGCTACTCCCGACCACTGGTGTAACCTACATATATACAGTATACACTATACACATGTATATTTTACGTAAATTAAAACAAAACTAATATTACTATAGTTACAGTTAGTACAAGCATTTCAGTACCTATACTAATAGAAAAAACGAACAAGTCCATCATAGACAAACTACGTCCCAGCTATACAATATCGTGCCAATGTCTTCTAATGATGACAATGATAGACAAATTGTTATGGAGTTTATAAAAAAATATTTTTTTCAACAAGAACCACTGATAATGTGTACACAATTATTCAAGGAATCAGAGGAAAAACTTCAAAATTATCTTTTCAGAACTTTGGATAATGGTAAGCTATTATCAATAAATTATAGGTAATATTATATTGAAATAGCGAAATGTATGTTGGTATATATTAATTTCAAATATAGGTATAAATAATTAGTTTTTTCGACTGTATTGCAGTGCCTACATTTTTTATACACGTTGGACGTTTGTATTCACCAGACATGCTTATAATATGCATATATCCTAAGCTAACCTACCCTTAATTTTTCATTCAATGAATTCTAATTATTCTATAATCCTTGGTAGGTAGCTATACACTGCGGTATAGTAAAATTTAATAATTTATAATCTAATTACTTGCTAAAATTTCAATGTATACCTATAGGTAGGTGTTTTAATCATTTGCTTAACAATTTACAGTAAAAAGTTCAATTAATATTAACTATGATAAGAAATATTGTTTATAATTTGAAATTTCAAACTTCAAATATGGCTGGCAAAAAAATAAACAACACACATAGTAAAGTCAATACATTCATCGCTCCACTCAGAATCTAAAATTTGCTTAAGAGGACCCGCATGACGTGATCTCTCCGTCTTACAAATACGTCGTACAACATACCAAAAACTGTTTTGCGCAGGAAAGAACCGAGAAAACTAGTCATAATTAAGAAACGAAATTTTCACCATATAAAATGGAGTACTTTGACTATGCAATATCATTTTTATTTTTTCGTAATCGGAACTTCGAAAAAAAATTATTAAAGTTTGAAAAACACAAATAATAATAGATTTTGAAACAGTACTTTTTTCATATAAGTGATATCAAAAAAATAAAAACGATGTTGCACAGTCAAAGTTCTCCTTTTTATGTGGTGAAAATTTCGTTTCTTAGTTATGACTAAGTCCTGAAATGTTATGAACGTCCTCTTAACTTTTTAATTTTGATTGAATACGATCCCCCCCGCCCCCATTTCAGTTTTCCGTTAAAAAGAAGATTTCTACGTCCGATTGATTTATTTCCTCATTCGTACCCAGGACATCCTAGGTGTTCACTAAATATTTATTATTATTTTATGATTTATGGACCGTAGGAAATAACTAATAGGTAGGTATATAAAAACGAAAAATGTCTTGTTTATAAATCTAGGTTTAACTTTCAAAGCCGTGTCTAGGGTCGGAGATTTGATTGGTGTAATTTCCAACGAAATAATGGATCGAGATAGTGAAGAACGGAGTAATTGTAGCAGTGACATCACGGAGGACCAAGAAGGCAGCGTTAAGTTCAAAGAGTTCATGACACTTTTTCAAAAAATTGAACAAGAATCAAATATATTTGAACGGTACCCAGATGTAAATTGAGTAATGGATATCAAGGCTGTCGCTGTGAATGAAGCATTTAGAGGCCAAGGAGCGTGCAAAGCTCTTTTCCATAAAAGCCAGTATGTTACATCGTTCTTAAATTCCACTGAAAGTTGCATATTATTATGCACTATGTCACAATGATAATTTACTGACAAGGATAGGTATAAACAAAACTAGCGATTCACGATTTCGTATATACATTTTCATTTTCACGATTCCGCACTAAACTAATTTGCGACGCTGCCGATTGTATTTTAAAAATTATTTTAGATATAAAAATGGTTGATATTAGTGTTGATCGAGTACTTGGCTTTGAAAAAATGTTCGAGTCAAGTTCGAGTACTCGACAACAATATTTTTTACACTTGTAATTGAGTAGGTATTCGCCTTGAATCGTGTACTCGATTCAACAATTCAAGACTATAGTATTTTTTAAATTAAAAAAACTAAATATTAAATAATATTATTTCATTGAAAAATGAATGTTAAAACTATAAATAACTGAAAGAATACAAATATTTCCGATAAGAATACCAGGACCGTGATACTTGATGGTTTAAAATTAAAATTTTGTTCACGTTAGTAATTGTCAAGGAAGGTTTGTATGAAAGAAAATTTAAAAAATTTTGGAAAATCTATTTCTAGTACAATTTAAAATACTCGAGCAATCCCCATTCGGGAGAACTCGACCTTTTTCAAATAACGAGTACCTACTCAATTTCTTTACTCTGTACTTGTCGACTACTCAAATTTTTTTAATACTCGGCATTTGTCGAGTAGCCAGTAGGTACTCATATTTTGATCTCAATTCAACTAAAAACATTACTCGTCCAACATTAACTTTATATCTACCTATATTACATATTAGACGTATTATAACTATGAGCATAACATTATTTTAGTTTTATTCCAAATTCTAGCTTATCTAGTTATCTGAATAAACTATGGTGTACTTTTTATATACGATATACCCTTATATTATAGCCACGGGTATTCTTATTTCTTACTGCTTAAGTGCCATAAAAGCACTAACCTATACATGGCTACATAATATAGTAATAATTATTAGATAAGTATCTAATTAGGTATATTTATTTATTTCATTTCCCGGTAACAAGAATACTGGGCCCCGCTAAGACTCGTGTGAGGGCCCAGGAAAATTTTTAAGAAATAGCGATGATGAGTGCCAATAGTGGTACTTGGCTTTCATATTTATTATTGATAAAAAAAATTGTTAATTTTAAATTATTTTACTGTGATATTGTTATTTTTTGTTATAAACTTACGTACGGTTTTAAATTTAAATAAACAATAGTAAATATTTAAATTTAAATTTCAGGCAGTTGGAATTGGAAAACAAATGCTCAATGGTTTGTGTCGATTGTAGTAGTCATTTTTCTGCTGGTGCAGCAGAGAGACTTGGATTTCAATGTATCTATTCTTTGCATTATGAAGAATATAAAAATAAAAAAGGTGAAGTGATATTTAATTCTTTGCCCCCTCACAAACAATTTAAAGTTTATGTAATTCCTATTGAAAAATACTTGCATACAGATTAATAATCAAATTATTATTTTAATATTGTGATACATATAAATTAATAATTACATAATTATGTTGCTACAAGGCTATAATTTACCCTTACAGTACCCATACGGCCATACAAATAAATGCTATAATAATTTTCTTCTGGAAGTATGAAAGTATGATGTTAGTCTAAAGCAATATTTACTGTCTCCATTCTGAAAATATTCAAACACCATTTTTGGTTATATATTATTAGTCTACGTGATAATATTAATATGAGGTTATACATATATCTACTAAATCACTTATTCAATGTCACAATAACATAAATCACTTTTCAATTAGCATTGTACTTATTTCCAATGAATTTCAATAATTTTCGTCAGAATTTCTTTGATGAAAAGGTAAGTGAACAGAATTGGTTTAAACCTTAAACCGTAGTGGTATTTAAATGATACATTGCTGGCTGCTGCAAAACAAAAATAAGGTTTATAATAATGCTGAATATTTTTATTTAACTATAGAAAAAAAACACAATTTTAAAACAAGAACAGTCCACTGGCTGTTAAGACATACACTGAGTAGTACACTAACCCATATAAAAGGCATATTTTTTATTCATTTGTGTGCCTCCCATCCAAACCATCCTTCGGTGTAATTGAAAAGACTTAAAATCAAATAGGTAAAATAAGTTTCATATTATCAAGTCTATACAATTTAAGTCATTCAAAAATATATATACTTTTTATAACCCAAGTCTGCAACATAACGGCATGCTTTTAAACTTCTTATTCCTTTGGCACAAGAAAAAACGATTTTTTGATCTTTATCTGGCTTAGGAATATTGTACATTTCTAAAAATTTATCAGGTGTTGATTCAAATGCAGTAATTAACTCATCGACTAAAATAAAAACAAAAATATAAGTAGGTATACACAATGATATTAAATACAAAAATAATAATGTCTGATACACACGTGGAATATTATAGCTATTTGGTAAAACTCCTGTCGCAGCTAATTCTTCTTTAGTACGTACATCAATAATTAACACTTCATTTTGGTTAATAAACTTTTTCAATCTTTCATAATTAATATCTATAATTAATGGTGGAGATGTACCAGCAAAACTGCGATTTTGAATAAGTGAACATAAGTTTGATTTGGTCTTATCTTGAACATAAAAATATTTCCAGGTTATTATAAATATTATATTTAATCAACCCTTTTGCTACTAGAGTTACAAACCTAATTTAAAAAATAGATTAAGTTGTACTGTTGTAGTATAGGTACGAGGTATATTTTATTAAAGATGGATATAAGGTTAGACTTAGAACAAACTGAAAAGTACAAAAACATAGTAGGAGTTGTAGTAGTAGACGTTTAGAGAACAGAAGGGTTTTGGGTTGGCTATAATATAAGATGACAGCTTAAAACAAAATGACCACGAACCAGTCAATAGTTAAAAGGATCATGAAAGAGAAATTATTGTTAGAAGTAGAGAATGGAGATTAAAGATTAAGGCATTAGTTATTGTGGAAATGAACCCAAATGGCCCGCAGAAAGACAATATGAAGGAAAAAGAATAATTATTTGATAAAAGTTATATAGAAAAACATGCAAGGAATCTGATAAAAGTATTATTATTTATTATAATATTATAAATATCAAATTAAGTATTTTTTATAAAATATGAGAATTAAAACATAATTTTAATGTTAGCTTTAGTAAAAGCTTTAATATGGTAAGAATAACGTTCTCATATTTTCTGATAAAATTGATTGAATAAAAATTATTTCATATTGAACATAATACAGGTCAGTCTGCATTTTTGTGCATTTTTATTTTAGTCTTAAATCATAAACAACAAAATTAACCAACTTACAAAGTATTATAGGTTTCATTGTCTTTGTGAGCTGTTTGTTTACTACTATCCCAGATGAAAAGTAGTGCATTTGTACCATGAAAGGAGAAAATTTACTTCTTAAAATGTTCAACATGATTTAAATTATTACTATGTACTATGTATTACTGTTTTATATAAATGTAGTAAAGTTATTGTCTTATAATATTTATTAAAATCACGAACTATGATTATAATCATAGTTCGTGATTAAAATATAATATTAATTAGTGATTAAAATTAAATGATTAATAATCACAAACATAGTATAAAATAGTATAACCACAGATATAGATAATAATTTATTATCTATATCTGTGGTATTAATAAATTATGTTATTTTTCCATCTGGCCCGTTTCAGACCACCCCCCGCTGGCCTGTAAATTGATAAGCTTTTGATCGCCAATAGGTCGCCAGGGGAGTCTGGAGTCTGTGGATGTAGGTTATTGTTATCATTTCTTATCAGCAAATAATTGATTCTGTAATTCGGCTCCAAGGTGTATTGCACGATTTAAGATACACGATATAGGTATATCTTAAATTGTGGTGTATTGATACCATTGACCTATTATAATAGGTCAATGATTGATACACCTTGTTCGACTCATAGTAGATAATTATAAAAAAATAAAATATTATAATAAATGTTATGATATAAAAAATTCTTTATTATCTATGATACGCCTGATTTTTTTGTATCAAATTAAAGATATAATCTAAAGATCTTTAATCGTGATCTACACCAACACCATGGTTTAAATATTTAAGCTATGATCTACACCAAAAACGTTAGTTTGAAAACAGATTTCTGATCACACCCCTTACACTTTCCCTAGAGTACTGTAGAGACACTAATTAGTGTACATTTTTTTTTCAAAATGAACAAAAATATTATAATATATAGGTACTATATAGACAGTTGTAGATAGTACTGTAATAACAAAAAAAATTAAGTTTATTTTATATATAATGCTGTATATAATAGATTATAAATGTATATTAGGTACTTATCGGTTATCGCGATTACCTATGGAGACGTAATGAATGGTGGTTATTATTAGCATTACTGTGGGGATTTCTTTTAGATAAGTAATATGACCTTTTACTTGCTACCCTACCCCTACCTAATACTTACCCTGTAACCTACTTAATGTGGTGTTGCATAGCAAGTCAGGGATATTTTCGATTTGCGGAGCGGAGCGACGCGCCGAGGAGCGCAGCAATGAGTGCCGGATACACGCGTAATCACT
>NC_042495.1:34794824-34807568 GCF_005508785.2 Acyrthosiphon pisum | reverse complement strand
GATATATTGTTACAATATCAGTTAAAAAAATCTAAAAAATACATTTACACAGTTTATTTTTATAGTCATTTTAAGTACAAATTTGGACGAAATGACATATTAAAAACCTAGAATAACTATTTTAGTTATTTTGTTGTGATTGTATAATATTATTCTTGGGTATACTAGAAACTTCTAAAGTATACTATTATATATCTATGATAGTATCACGGTTTGTTGTTGATGTATAACGCGTTATATTAAATACCTAATGAATATTGTGATATGATTAATTTGGAATTTATTATAGGTAACCTATAATTATAGGTCAATTTTTTTTTAATACCATAGATAAGTATATAATTATATGTCTTATACCTATAAACCGACATGCCGTCTCCACTCAGAATCGTTTTTCTTATACAGTGATATTATATCATTGAATTCAAATTTAATACTATCCATTATACAGTGACCCACTTGTAACCTAGCTACTGTACAGCAGAGCGAAATCCACTTACCCACCTTTTTTTTTTTTTTTGTCATATTTGTTTTTATTTGTACAATCTGTATATAAAAAAAAATTACAATAAGCACAATGGAGGGATATAATTATAAGTTATTGGTCATGGTTGGCTTGATTAAGAAGCTAATTCAGTAATAGCACTTCATGACTGGATGGTAATTTCATATTAAATAATAAAATAATACTATAAAATAGTAAACTTAAAAAAAAAATGAGGGGAAAATGTCCGCATCAAAAATACATTGGGGGAAAATGTCCTGCTGGACCGAAAACTATCGGAGGGGGGAATGTCTCATGTCTGCGATTCGATACCAAGTACCTATCTCAGTTCACACCAATAACATTATGGTACATAATTGAACTGTTAACATTTGCTGCAAATTGCAATAAATTACTCTACTGCAGAGGCAAGGTGTATTGATACACCTTATGCAGAGGTATTCAAGAATTGTTATCCCAAGGTTGCATTGTGTGTTAACACACTGGCGTAGACAAGGGGATCACCCCCCCATTTAACTTTATTTTTTGTCTTTGCTTATATTATATGTAGTATGCACTATGATGTAATATTTTGTCATATTATAATCTATCGAGCTATTGAATTTTGACAGTTTTGTCAACATACTGAATACCATTATAATTTTATTTTCGTTTATTTATTGCAAACTAAATAGTAATATTTATTTGGTCGAAATGGTCAATGACGATTGACGACTATGGTTATACTTTATTATAATTTATAGCTTATCTTATTATTTATAGAGACCTGAGACAACACTAAATAGTATATATATCAGTGGCACAACTTGATAATAAGAGGCCCATGTGAAAATTTCCAGACCGGGGTCCTATACCTACTAGCAAGAATTATACACAGTACAGCACTTGGTATAAATCGAACGTGGTTCAAAGTACTCTTTAAACTTT
This sequence comes from Acyrthosiphon pisum, assembly GCF_005508785.2. Taxonomy (NCBI): domain Eukaryota; kingdom Metazoa; phylum Arthropoda; class Insecta; order Hemiptera; family Aphididae; genus Acyrthosiphon; species Acyrthosiphon pisum. The sequence goes on along the minus strand of NC_042495.1, from coordinate 34,806,136 downwards.
CCTAATATCTCCAAGAACAATTTGAAATTTTCACAAAATCGGTCAAGTAGTTTTTGAGAACCTATATATACATATAATAGCTACAAATATACATTCAACTCTCATATTTCTTTATTCGAAACCATAAGCGTGCGACGATGATCCTTTTACCTCATCTACCAGAGTAAATAATGGCAAACATTTAAAATCCTATTTTTTACTAATTATTTTTAAAAATAAAAATAAACAAAAATGTCTATCGTAAATCTCATACCTCTCCGGGTTGAACCAACTAGGTCTAATAGACTAATAGTGAAACTAAACCATTCAGAGACTCTCTCAAAAACACACAAAAAAATCCAGTGGTTTAGGAGAAGATCGCAATGACATTATACAGACAAACATTTATTTGTACTATATGTATAGACATAGATTGTTATTATTTTCGGCCACCCGGCACCCAATTAATTTTACCAAACAAAATTATTATACATTAAAACCTTCCCCGTGACTCGATTTACTAGTGAAAACCGTTAAAATAAGTAGAGTTCTTTTCGAGATATGCTCGTACATACAAAAAAGGGGCTTCTATTTTATAATATATATATATAGATTAATAGATTATATTATATTAATTGTATTAATATTTAATTATTATTATATTATTTTGTATATTACACATTATAGTAGGAATATCGTATATGAAAACCCCAAAAATCGGGGGCCCCTGTGATTTGCACACCCAACACTCCCGATAATTGCGCCATTGATATATATTATATAATATGTATGACGTATGTGGGCTCGACTAAATGGGCTATACTTCCACAGTTCCACTGTGTGTCTGTGTTTAAAATTTTATCGGATATTATCGTTATTAAGTTATGAGAAATCATTATCGCCACGGCACTATACGCAGTGGCGTTCTCAGGAATTTTCTATGGGGGGGGGGGGGGTGTCCTGAAAATTTACTTGAATTTAATACCCCCCGTAATCATAATGTTTACAAATTTTGTGTTATTATGTATTATACCATTTTTGTAGACAGTACCTAGTGAGCTGTATTTGGTATATCATATGAATATCAAAAGTAAAATAATGCAACCAAAAACTAAGCTTTTCAACATTCATACTTTAATAATCATTTTAAAACCATAATAATTTACCAAACATTTCAAAACACAATACTTTCAACTTTCAACTTTTAGTGCATGATCTTTATCCATTCTCTTTACCGTTTTACACTACTAACTACTTCTGTAACTGGTCAATTTATAGGATATTTTATTATACTTTTTATTTAAAATATGAAACAATTTTATCAATCAGTTTAAATAATGTAAATTTTGATTTTTAATTTGATTTACCTATTTTGATTTATTGATTTTTCTCGATTTTTCGGACATAATTTAAAGAACTTTTTCTGAATCAATAGGCACATCTTTATGAATGGCCAATAATGTTAGTTCATTAAAACGGTCCTAGAAAATATAAATTATGCAGAAATTAGCAATAACAATAACTAAAATTTGTAATTATATTATATTATTTGTATAGCCAAAAAATAGTCATATGTTTTTAAATTAAATTATAAAAAAATAATTTCTTCCAGAGGAAGGTCGGGCAGCTAGTGATAATATAAGAAAAATAATTAAATATGGTTATAATAAATTTTCTATTTACTTCAGTCATAGTGTTTCTCAGATAGGTCTTAAGTTTTTTCAAACATGAGAACGTTTTTTCTAGAGTTGAGGTATAGAGACCGGCAAGGTGCATAGTATTTTGAAAAGTTGGTAGATGTTAGGGAAAATTTTAAAATTACATAAACGTAATGCATCTATAGCCGTTTTAGGAAATTTATCGATTTTCCTTAACTTTGACAAAAGTAGACAAAACGTGTATTACTCATATGTAAGAAGATAAAGATCCGTGGGGGGGGATATATCCCCCCCCCCCGTGAGAACGCCCATGACTAAACGGGTTTAGTTCACTGCGTATACATACAACTAATTTAACTGAAATCTAAAAAAAGAAACACTCATGGAATTATTGATAATTGATTGCACCTATCAATTATCAAAGAGAAACATAGTTTATAATTATTGTACCCGCATTTGCAAAATCGGCAGTGCTGTCAGACGTCTGTGCAACTGCACTCACTGCAGCATTTCGTATACAGAGTATAAAATTTTATTTTACTAGGTACCTTAGAAAAAAGTTTTGAGAGGTTGAAGATTAAATTTTCTTATTAACCTTTATTAATTGCGAACACATTATAAAAAGAATCAGCCAAATTGGTCATGCATTTTCGGAGCCAACCCGTAACAAAGATTTCCATTTCGCTTTTATATTTACGTATTATATAATATATATTATAATTGACGATGGAAAGGTTTTGATCAGGTACTTTATGGGTGGGGAGTAAGCGGTATACCGTGTACCCTTAATTGTTTAAGACCATTTACATTTTTTGTTAGGGGGCCCCATTTTATATTTTACTTTAAGGCCCCCAAATGTCTAGTTGCGCCACTGTGTCTACGCCCCTGTGTTAACAATATTTTGACTGCTCCCAAATTGTTAAGAAAAAAATGCTGGTGATATAATAATGACTATAGTAAAAATAAAGCATCAAAATATAGTCCCGTGTTTGGTTATCGTTTCCATAAACGCTATAGGTAATGATTATATTATTAAATAATATCTTTTTTTTTCCTGTTTTGATATCTATATTAATGAATAATTGTGGCGTGACGAAGGACTTAATTTGAGGCACGTGCCTCAGTTTGCCACACGTGTCCCCAATACTCCCCATAATACAATTGTTATAATTTTTTTCTAAATTTTTGTTCTGAAAATGCATTAACAACATTTCCGAAATTAATGTTTGCAAAGATTTAATTATTTATAATTGATTAATCCTTAACGACCTTAACTCTAATATCTTCATGGTATAGGTGACGAAGGACTTAATTTGAGGCACGTGCGACGTACCTCAGTTTAAAGGGTGGTAGGTGTCCTGGGGACTAGGGTCATTTTATATATTATAAATAATTTATTAAGTACACACCAAGACTAATTAGTAATTACCATTTACGTAAATACGTAATTACTAATATAAGTACCTATTTATAATTTATAATATAAATTATTGTGCCTCATGAGTTAGTGAAGTTCGCCACACCACTAATATATTATTCTGTGATATTACCTGCCTACATTATTTTTGGTTTCAGATTCTTTTGATGTGACTCATTTGTGACGTACAGTTTAAATACCTCAGCTCTACTGTATGTTTGTATTATGTAATACATTATAATACAGAGGTTGTATGCTGTAGCCAATAATCTTAATTTTGGGAGTCGCAATTTTATGAAGCTAATTCAAAGCGAGGTACATTAATGTACATAGTATACACTATCATTCCTTTGGTAGGTAACAGGTAAATTATTTAAGTGTAAAAAATGTAAAACAATTCATGCATTGGTATAATAATATGTGAAATGATAGTGAAATAATTATATGATGAAATATATATACAAAAAAACAAAATATTTTAACCAAAACAATACATAACTTGCATGGCCCTTTGGTGACAGCTAAGTTATTTGAATATAAAAAATGTGATCTACTTCATAATATATTGTAGCTAGAAAAAATCACAAATCGAGAAATTAACAATAGACATGATGTTTTAGAAACAATAATAGAATATATTCTAAAATATGTAAAATAGGCCAAATATTCTCTAATGTCCAAAATATGCTTTAATATGCAAAATAAATTTTTTCCTACGAACTCTTTGATGGATAAATCGTCCACATTTCTCATCCTCGTAGAGCTGAATAAAGCCAATAAAAATATGTAAAAACCTAAATATCCGCGCTCTAATTATTACATCTCCTACGGTCAGTGGACGTCCAATGTAGTTCCAATTAAAAGTGATTAGGATATTCCCAGTTTGGAAAAATAAATAAAATTGTGTAATATATTATTATAATTGTAAATTTTGAGGAATATTGAATGGACGTACATAGGGAATCCACCTGGGCTGTTTCCAGTCAGGAAGCAAACGGGAAGTTCCAGTGGACGTCATATGTTGTTAGGGTTGTTAAGAGTTGGTTATAAAATGAAGACACATTTTCCATTTTATAACAAATGAAAGAACATTTATTTAACATTAAATTTATTTATTTATAGAAATAACCATGGCTTAAATGTACCATAGATAATAATCTATGAATATTTAAGCCATGGAAATAACTAAGAGCCACATATAATATAATTTATTGTGATACATGTACACTGGATTAGATTGAAATAAACAAATTAGAATAATTTCAATAAATAGGTAATTGGAATATTCTAAAACAACTTGTATTCTGTTTAATGTATAATTATATTTATTTATGAATATAAAATACAAAATTATTTTATTTTTAGATGTTACAATTTACATTAATTAGTCTGATTTAATTAAATATTTGAGGCTATAATAATTTTGTTCAATTGAATTATAAAAAAACATACATATTCAAATAAGTTATACAAACAAGAAATAAAATAAAATATTGATATAACACTTATATTTTGGATGTATTATCATTTTCTAATATATAAAATATAATAAAGAGGTAGACTATATATATTTCAAAAATAACATTAATATATTTTATTCTCAGTCTGAGGTGTAGGTACTAATATAATAGTAAAATAGTAAATGCAATTGTTAAAAAGTATATTAATTACATACATAATAAAAAATTAATACAATGAAAATACCAAACAAAAAAATGTTTTATTCAGAGGTATAAATTATTGATATACCTTTACGGTAAAATAAAAAAAACATAATACATACTAATATTATAAATTCATAGAAATAAAATCTAGGATTAATAATTCATTAAATTACTTATAAATGCAAAATATATCTTGAATATTTTTTAAAAAAATATTTGTATTGGTTTAGTTATTAATTGTTATTTTAAATCATTCAATTATTTCATAACCATTTGAATTTGACGAACCTTTTACATTAGCTATTAATAAAGGTCTACATTCTACCATTTCTTGAACTCGACTTTGGGCACCAAAACATTTACAACAGATTTGCTCTGTATGTTCAAGTAAGTTATAGAGGAAACTGTTGAAAAATGCTTGCATAGGATTCAAAATAGCCTGAAAATAAAATTTATATTTTACATTTATGATCCATAATTTTAGTTTAGATATTCTATTCATATAAAAATATTATGAGTTTCAAAACTATTATATTTTTCTATGACAAACATGTATGTAGTCATGTAGATACCATTAGATACCAAAGTGTAAGCATCACACCATTTGGTAGATTATCCCAAGACGTCCAAACTATTACTGCATTGATTAAATTGGGTGTCCAACACAAGTAAAATGCTAGATTAATTAATGCAAATCTCTGTTTAAATAAGTCCAACATTTTCCGTTCATTTGTTGAGTATTGTGCCATGTATGAAGTTATTATGTGGTATATGTATCCAGTGGATAAAGAATAGAGCACTGGATTGACTACCATAACAACGATGACAGGCAAAAACGTAAAAAAATAATTTGGAAGGAACTTCATAACAATATTTTCTTTGAGGCTCAAATTGTGACAGCTAAAAAAATAGAAAAAAATGTTGAAGACATTTAGAATTATATCAAGCTATATAAACATTAACATTTTTTAAGTGGATGTCAGCACAACATTCATTTCTGACCAACTTACGATACATTTTGTTCAGCAAATTCAATTTTGTGTTGTTAGTTAATTGATTCACCTATTATCAAACTAAAAGGCAATAATCAATAATCATAGACCTAGGCCTATGGTAATAATATCATATATATTATACTATAGGGTTTTTTGATATTTTATTTTTAAATCAAGTCATGGGAATTTTAAAATTAATATTTTAGTTATAACTCACTTTATCATTAAAATATCATTACCTGTAAGTTTAATAATAGGTTAATTTACTCTAATATTAAAGCTAAAAACACAAAATTTATTCTGCTGAACACAAATTGCTTACGGACCAGAAACAAAAAACAAATAGTATGCTGACATCCTCTAAACAGTTTATACTTTGCATTTGGTCTATAAAGAGTAGAAAGTCCAATAAATGTAAATATGGCAGGAATTGACCAAGCAACCATATGATATAATTTTCTACAAGAGTGTTTATCTTGATATGCTCTCCACATGTCTACAGCATATGACAAAGTCCAAAACCAAGTTACAATGTAAAAGTACTGAATCCAAACCTTTTCATGAATAAGATAATAATATTAAACTTTTGACGAACATAGAAACTTTATCGTTTAAAAGTTAAAAAATAAAACTTACTGCTAAAAATATACAAGAAACTGTATATGGTTGTCCATCGTACCATTGAAAATGATGCATTAGTTTTAAACAAGACCTTAAAAGTATACCTAAAATCAAAACAAAAATCAGATAGAGGTATTTTTCCAATATATAATTGTTTCCTATACTTTAAAATAAGATAGATAAATTTTGTTTATGAATAATAAATATTTTAATTTTTCAAGGATACTCTAACTGGATAGCATCGATTAACAGTTATTCAGGACAGGCAAAAAGTGCTAAAAATAGAACAGTTTTGAACTCTTTAGCCTTTACTTCCATCAAAATTTGTAAAAATACAAGGTAATGAGTTCCAAATTGTAAAATCATTTAGTAATTTAAGGGGCCCGGTACAGGGTTTTCAAATTTTCTGCAATTCTAAATAATTTGAAAATTATACTTTATATTTTAGTTGCCATCTTAATTATAATACTTTTCCACTAACCTACTGCCCGATACATAATTAGGGAGGTTTGATACAATTTATTGTATCAAAAAAAAAAAATGACTTCGCAGGAATAATTTTCAGGTCTTGTAGTTGTCGGATTTTGATAACTTTTTTTTTATCTGAAGTTTGAAATTGAAATATTAAAAAACAGAGTTCAAAGCAGCCTGTAGAATATTACTTGCTATGAGTTAAAAAAAAATATCAAATTTAGTTGATTCTACAAAACAAGATCATTATTCTCAAAGAGCGTATTTTTGTTGGCAACTGGCGTTTTAATAAGAATGTTAAAAAACAATTATGGGCAATTTGATTTTTAATCATTTTAATAGACAGTAATTGGACACCGTGATCAATTATCATAATCATGCACTTAAGCATTTATTGCTATAATTGTGATTAAAATTTAAAAATATACGGGTTTCCAGTTTCGAGTGCAAGCCTCTGCTCAAGTTGTACTTCAAATTTAGTTGTACATTTAACAGACAATATGTAGGTCATAATCGTTTACAGCAAGCACTAATTTAGGAGCGATGGGGCTACAAATTTGTATTAACAATTATGTAATCAAAAATATATTAGTTAGGTATATTAAATATAAAGGATGAGTCTTCAAATTTTGATCGTTATAACTCAAAAAACTTATTTTTTGAGTTTTGTCATTATTCTTTCAGGGATGCAAATTAAGTAAATGATAAATATTCCAATATTAAAAACAAAAATGTGTAAATAATGTTTAATAAGATGAATTTAACCAAAATAAATATTCAGAAAAAATGTATTTTACCCAATGATGCACAGATATCTGCTATTGCTAACCACATTATAATATATTTTCCTCGCCGCATGATATTGGAATAAAATCTATTTGGAACTTTTAGCTCGATTTTTGGTAATATCTAAAAAAAATGAATTAACGATTAGGTATTATATGTATCTAGGTATTTGAATATATTTCTAACTTGGTAATCAAATCAAAATTGATTAAACCACATACAAAAAATTTAAACAATCATTACCTGGTATGCTGCACCAGTTATACCTATTATCGAAGACAGTAAACACACCATATTAAAACGGTCTGTATTGAATTCATTCATGAGTTTATAAGACGGATGATAATCAAGAGCTCTCCGGCAACAAAATGTTTGAATTGATGGGTCAGCCATATTCTAAAAGCATGAAAAAAATTCAAATTGTAAATATTTGATCGGATATAAATTATTTTTCAAGACAGGCATTGATTACACATGCCTATTGGTTATTACATAACATATTATATTAGGTATATTTATTATATTTACATCTTAACCAACATAATAATAATTTATAACAATAATCTTACCGTTAAGGTTAATTTAATTTCTAATCAGAATAGCGATTACAATTTGATAATTAATTCACATAATATGTTATAATTTATAGTAAAATTATTAGTAACAGTAATTTTAAATTTTAAACTACCTAGTTATACTACGTCAGTACGTCATGAGTCACAGTCACAATATGAATAAATGAATAAAAAAAAAATGTTAGTACTTATAATATTGTAACATATTATGTTATCACTTATCAGTTTTCTGCCGGCCACTGCGATATAAATTGAAAATAAGATTAAAGATACGTATTATCCACGGGCTAAGATCTAAGATAGGAGCATAACTTTTTAATAAACTTTTTTGATATATTTAAGCGAATCAAAACATACCACAAATTAATTAAAGGTATCCAACCTCCTTAATAAAAACTTCGTTTTTAAGACTTCTTTAGAATTAATATCACAGAATAGATCAAATATCTTATGCTGCATACCACAATTAAAATATAAAATTATTATTATTATCGGGATACATCACGCTGCTTTGTTCGAGTACGATGTAATGAAATGGTCAGTGAATCAGTTTAAAAATTGGACATATCTTATTGTGATATGTTTTTAGTAGCTGATACCTAATTGATTCTTACGATAGGTATTGGTAATATAATACAGGGCTGAAAGTTGCAATTCAAAAAAGGTGGGCAAGTGGATGTCGCTCTGCTGTACAGTAGGTTACAAGTGGGTCACTGTATAATGGATGGTATTAAATTTGAATTCAATGATATAATATCATTGTATAAGAAAAACGATTCTGAGCGGAGACGGTATGTCAGTCTAGGTATAAGACATATTATATACTTATCTATGGTATTAAAAAAAAAATTGACCACCTACCTATAATAAATTCCAAATTAATCATATCACAATATCCATTAGGTACTTATAACGCGTTATACATCAAGAACAAACCGTGATACTATCATAAATATATAATAGTATACTTTAGAAGTTTCAAGTACCCATGAATAATATTATACAATTTATACAATAACAATAAAATAACTAAAATAGTTACTCTAGGTTTTTTAACATGTAATTTCGTCAAAATTTGAAATTAAAATGACTTTTAAAAATAAACTGTTCTTATGTATTTTTTAGATTTTTTGGTAACAGAATTAACTACTTACAACATTCAGTGAAATTTACATGTATCTACAGTTATTCGTTTTTGAATTACAACAAAATAAAAAAATCGCTACATGATAAATCAAGAGAATATCCAATATTGTAAAAATATGAACTTCAAATGCTCATAAAAATTTAGTTTGACTTTCTTGTACACATTTTTTTTTAATAAAAGTAGACAAACTGTTATGGAATCTTGTATTACATTTTCATGTATAAGATGTAAAAAGTAACATTTTTATGAATTCTTAACACAAAATGATTTGATAGTTTTCGTGATTTTTCCATATTTTATCAAGATTTGAACTTTAAATGCTTATAAAAAAAACTGTGACTAAGAATTTTTAATATTTTTCAAATGTCAATGTAACAATATAGTATGAGCTTTGTATTGAATTTTCAAGCATTTTTACTCATTTGACATTTGTAGAAAAAAAAACGGAACAAATTCACTTTAGCTACCCAGCACATTTTTAAATTTTTTTTTTTCGAAATAGACGTATTTCGACGAGTTAAGAACGATGGTGCAAAAAAAACCGGAAACCGTTATTTTGGAAGTTACAGCTATCCAAAGTTTGCGATTTTACGTTGATACGCATGCGCGCAACACTACTATAAATTAGTATATTCAATTTTTGTTGCACCGAGCGGGGTCACTCGCTCGCTCGGATAATTAAAAACGAAAATATCCCTCGATTTGCTATGCAACACCTCCCCAAGTGGGCCACCTATTTGAAAAACATCGTACAGTGAAGCCATGCTAAAGGCACTCCGCTTCGCAAATCGAAAATATCCCCCGACTTGCTGTGCAACACCACCTCAAGTTGGTCACAGGGTAACTACCAGCTAGCCATGCGCGGCATTATAGTAGTGTTGCGGGCATCTGTGTAAACGTAAAATCGAAAACTTTGGAAGGCCATAACTTCGAAACTAAGTGAGAGCGACAAATTCTGATTGCACCATCGTTCTTAACTCGATGAGTTACATAAGTTTCGATAAAAAAAATTCAAAATGGCGAAGGGGAGCTAAACTGCAATTATGCCATTAAAGTAACACAAGTCGCGGCAATCTTCAAACTCAAGGGACCTCCCGTCGCCTAACGGCTCCGGTCGCCAGTCTGTTAAAGAAACATAAGTATAATATTAAAGTGGCTCGCCAAACTCAAATTACTTCGCGCGGCATTAAAACAGTCTTGCGCGCATGGCGCATACGTACCTATATACCTATAAACGTAAAATCGCAAACTTTGGATGTCTATAACTTCTACAATAACGGTTTCCGCAAATTTTTTTTTGCACCGTCGTTCTTAACTCGTCGAAGTACATCTATTTCAAAAAAAAAAAAAATTAAAAAGGTGCTGGGTTGCTAAAGTGAATTAATGCCTTTTTATCTTATAATGACCCCTTCTTGATAAATTGGCACCTATAAACGATAATCTCACTATTTTTTTTATAGTCAATTCGAAGATGTTATCTATAATGATAATCCGGTGGGAAAAAATCAAAGTCGTTACTGGTTAAGAAAAAATCCAAAATTCAGTATCAAAACTACTCACAGCTTTAATATTTACTATAAATGTCAGGTTATGCTGTTATTATTATAGATGTCTGTAGTTGTATAGGCGTGTACGGTGTACCAGAGAGAAACGTCGGCGGCGGCCTTGTCTATAATAATAAGACTATTGAGCATTGGCTGATCCTGTATACAGGTACTTTCAAATTTGAAACTTTTTTGAATTGTTTAATAATAATTTACTTAGGTATTGTAACTACGCTTTGTATTGTTTTTCTATACCACGTAGGTAGGTATATATCATTTTTATTTGCTGTAACGTTTAAATTATTACTGTACTTATATGTCTATTGTCTATTTAGGTGACATTAGGTGTATATAAATGCCTTATTTTTTTTTATACTGTAACCATAGTCCTTATGGCTTATACTTAAGAGGACGCTACACTCGCATGTGTTGTCTCCGTCTTACATATGTACAAC
>NC_042495.1:34780929-34794698 GCF_005508785.2 Acyrthosiphon pisum | reverse complement strand
TGTCGTACATTTGTAAGACGGAGACAACGTATGCGGGTGTAGCGACCTCTTAAGCACGAACTACTACTACCATGACAAAATAAATAGGTATGCTATCAACTTCGTGATACGCAACTGTGTGTTCTCCCACCACAAAAACTACGTCATCCGTTCTCCGATATTATATACCATTATTATTATATTTATTATTATTATTATTATTATTTCTGCTGGTGAAACGGCTTACGTCACAGTTCTTGGCGAAGTTCGGGAGGGGTGCGCGTTCTCGACCAATATTAGTTATGTTGATAGCATATCTATTTATTTTGTCATGACTACTACTATGTAGTAGTTCGTGCTCTTAAGTATAAGGTCTATGACTGTGAACTCACGATCACGTGCTCACGATGTAGAGAACTACTGCTATGATTTAGATCCATGGTTGCGGTCAATATAAAATCTTAATTCATGGTTGCGGTAACAATGGTATCAATATTATTGTATTGGCATATCACCTTGGCCTCATGTCTTTTATCATATTGAAACTTCAAAACACACGTGATTACCATTATTGCAAATTTGCAAATAAAGTTAATAAAGCAGAATAATAATACGCAAGAATGCTGCTAAGAATAAGCTATTAACGACTAAGCATTTAGTATTTTTTCTTTAAGCACCTATTGCTAAAGTTTTGATCAAAAAATGTCTCGTTTAATCGTAAAAAATTTACCAAAAGCCGTAAGTTGAGGAGTGAGCAGAGATCTAGATCATCAAATTTAAATAATTAAGTATACATATTAATATTGCTTAATGTTCCTAGATAACTGATGACAAATTAAGAGAAATTTTCAGTGAAAAAGGAGTTATTACTGATGTCCAACTTAAATATACCAAAGCTGGTAAATTTCGTCATTTTGCCTTTGTTGGTTTTCAAAACGAAGAAGAAGCTAAAGCAGCTTTAGATTATTTTGACAATACCTTTCTCCATTCTTTACGTATAAAGGTAGAGAAATGTACCGAATTAGGTAAATATTTCAAATAAGTATGAATTATATGATAACTTTACTGTTCATGTTTTATAATATTCATGTGTTCTTTAATTGTTCACACTAGGTGATGATAATAAGCCCAGATCATGGAGTAAATATGCGCCTGATAGTACAGCCTATAAAAAAGAGCACAGTACTCCTAAATCGGAAGAAGTTACTATCCAAACAGAACCCAAGACTAAAAAAAAAAGTAAACTCAAATCTGAAGTAGAAGAAAAATTAAAACAGGTATTTATAGTGTTACAGTTGTAATTTACCATAGATAGTTTCTGTTTAGAAAGTTATTCATATATCAACTGTTTAATAAAATAGTTATCTCTAGTCAAAACCTCTTGGTGATATACATATTTTGGAAGCTGAGGAGGTTCCACCCTGAATTACGGTTTTAAAAACTGTATTATTAATTTGTATTTCAATACAACTGATCTATAAGTAAATATTTCTTATAGCCTTGAATAAATACATTCATTATTGTAAATAATATGTATTGTTATGTTCAAAATATAGTAATAGTTTATTTTATAAATCACAGCTATACTCTGTTCAAAATTAGATATGTACCGGGCGGCGACCAGTTTTTGTTCCGGGACGTTCAGACGGCTTTCCCACTATGGTGGTCCGTATATTTGCGTCGTTTGACGAAGCCACGCCCATGTGCACAACTTGGCCACCCGGTACTGATCTCATTTTGAACAGATTATATACCGTTGCAAATCCTTCTAAAATACACATATTAATTTACATTAGGTATACTCCAAAAAGTCATAGAAAAAGATACTAATTATTTTTATTTCCTTATTCAATCCAAAATGAAACTTAATATCAAAAACAAATACAATTTAAATTAATTTTGATGGTTGAATATTCTGACGTTTTGTAATGTGCAGATTCTATGCATAAATATAATATATTTTTGTGTTTGCATATTTGGTTAAAAATGAATATAATATGTTACATATTTCTAAATGATTATATACAAGTTTCATATTTAAAAACATTAAATAAAATAATTAAAGTTTACATTTTAGGTCATTTAATCCGGTATGTTATTATAAACAATTTTTACTGTACACAAAATCTGTCAATAAATCTGTGCTATCAAATCTGTTTCTACAATGATGTTAAAAAAATTGTATCTTATGTTTGTTAAAATATTAAATGAATTAACACATTTTAGCATTTAAGTGATCCTATGTTTACTGAATTCTTGGAAGCTCACGGACAAGAAAAAATTCTTAAAGATCTAAACAATGAAGATAAAACTGAAGAGTCATCTACTCAAAAAGAAATAGATGAAGAGCCTACAAACAAAATTGCAAATGCCAATATATCTGACTTTGAAGTATGTTAAATTATTTTAATATGTATACATAATATAATATTATTGAATATGACATAAATACATAATGTTTTTTAGTATTTGAAAATAAAAAGCGGTAAGAAATCTGAGGCAGACATTTTGGATAATCCAGGAATTAAAACAGAATACCATACAATTGTAGTTCGTGGTTTACCATATAAAGTAAAAAAGGCCATGTTAAAAGAATTTTTCAAACCACTGAAATTAGATTCTATACGCTTACCACCAAAAATCAAAGGCGTAGCTTATATTGGTTTCAAAAATAAATGTGATGCTGAACAATGTCTCATTAAAAATAAGAGTTTCTTAAGTATGTTCAGATGCACAATGACCAGTTTATTTTATATTTAAACAATTTGATCATTTTAGATGGAAAACGAGTACTATTATACCCTATGAAAAATGAAGCTGATGATCTAGAAGAAAACAATAACCTTAATAAGAGAAATCCCGATTGGCAGAAACAAACTGATAGTTTGATACATGAAGAAAGCATTGCAGAATCTGGTCGTATATTTGTTCGAAATTTACCATTTATTACTACAGAGGAAGAATTACAAACAGTGTTTGAAAAATATGGTATGTTTTTTAGTTTTTTAAATATGTAGTAATTATTTTAATATATATAACTTATACCCACATGTTTAAACTGGTATACTGTAATACTCTATAGGTCCTGTAACTGAAGTAATAATTCCTATTGATAAAATATCTCGTCAAGTCAAAGGTTATGGATTAATTACATATCTTATGCCTGAACATGCTGTGAAAGCATATACTGAATTAGACGGTACAATATTCCATGGGCGAATGATGCATTTATTACCCGGAAAAGCCAAAATTAATCTAGAAGATGGTAATTATTTTAGTTTATTTTTTTTTTATTAATCAACCCGCGGAAACTTAGGCCATTGGGTGATTTTTAACTGTGGGGAGGGTACTGTAAATTTTAAATATGTGTGTTTGATAGTTTGGCAGATTTTTAGTGGGCACCTGTAGGTATCTACCATAGTAGGGGGGACGGTGGTACTTCTCTCTAGACACAGTGACTTTTATTATTGTATGATAAATTGTTTGTTTCATGTTTGTAATGACTAAAGAAAAATTAATTTTTTTAATATTAAATAAATTTGTTTAATTTTCCATTTAGAAACAACCGACGAATGTAGTTCATTCAAAAAGAAAAAAATGGCAAAACTAAAATCTGAAGCAGGATTATCTCACAACTGGAACAGTCTATTTTTAGGCCAAAACGCTGTTGCTGACATTATTGCTAAGACTTATAACACAACTAAAGAAAATGTAGAACACTAAAGAAGAAACTATTATTTGTATAACTACACAAGTAACAACTAACTAATCTCATCTTATGTTATCAGGTGCTTACTGGTGATAATGCTGCTGTCAGATTAGCTCTAGGTGAATCACAAATTGTTTCAGATACAAAAATTTACCTAGAAAATCAAGGCGTTAAACTAGATATATTCAATCAAGTAAGTCTTATTTCAACTTACCATTTTAATATTCTTTAAATGTATCAATTAATTAATATATATACATATTATGTATACCTGTGTTGGTTTGTGAAGTTGTATATGTCAGGTTAAGCTATATTTTGTTTCTTAAACTTATCAACGATTGTATATAAGCAGATTATTTTAGATTTTTTTTTTCCACAACTAGAAGTTAAAAAATATTTTTTTTTTAACTATGTGTTTTACTTATAATTATAATTTTAAAATTTTTTGATTTACACATTTTTAATTCCTTACTCTAAAGCAGCATAATTTTTGCCATATTTAAATATAAATTTAATTTTGAAAGAATAGTTATAACTTATAAGTATTTAAAGTTAAGATAATTAAAGTAAGTGACCAATACTTTGTTGGGTATCATTATGCAGTTCCAATTGACTCATCTACATTTTAAATAATATGTGCTTATAACTAATTAACTACTATATTATACTGCTATAAAATTAAATTTTTATATCAATATGGAAATACACTTGTATATACACATCTAATCTGCTCGAGAAAATTAAATTCAAAATGTATGTTGTAATTTGAAAATATCAAAAGCTTAAAAAATGATTTCTAAAAAATAGTGTAAATGTTTTATTTTGTAATAAAATAAAACTGTAAAAAACATTTCAAAAATCTTCATCATTTTTGAAATAATGAGTGCTTCAAGTTAAACAAGTTTAAATAATCTTGTTTGATCTTCCTTTTTTATTTTCATAGAAAAAAATGAATCACAAATCATAATCGTATTAATGAATTCTCTGAATTAAAATTATACTTAAATAGTTAAGTAACCTATAAACACTTTTTTCTTTTCTAATTTAGGATTTTATGATAACAATTATTATTATAAAATTACATAGCAATTTGTAATTAATATTTATTTTTTGTAGACTGTAATAAATCGAAGCAAAAATGTTATTTTGGTTAAAAATTTGCCTGCTGACACAACTGAACTTGAGTTGAAAGACATTTTCTCCAAGTACGGCTTAGTAAACAGAGTAGTATTACCACCTAGTGGGGTCACTGGTAATTTAAGTTTAAATATTTATTGTTGTTTGATCTAACTTTTAACAATGTCATTATTTTGATATAGGATTAATAGAATTTGTACAAAACTCAGAAGCAAAAACGGCATTTCGTCAACTTGCTTATTCTAAATTCAAACATCTACCACTTTATTTAGAGTGGGCTCCAGATAAAGTGTTAACTGATGTTCCTCAGAACATCCATGGTAAATAACAATTAAAAAATTACATTAAAGAAGATAATTGATTACTTTAATTTTAACTTTAGAAGAAACCTTTCCAAGTTATACCAATAAAGATACTGAAGATGATATTGATGAGCCTGAATCTGATACTACATTGTTTATTAAAAACATAAATTTCAATACTACAGAAGAACATATCACAAAAGTATTAAAAAATTAATTTATGAGTTTTTAGAAATAAAAAAAACCTTCATGATCATTCAATTTATTTTTAGCATTTTGAACCTTGTGGGAAAATTGCGAATGTTACTGTTGCTCGAAAAAAAGACCCTAATCTTCCAGGAAAATTTCTGTCAATGGGTTATGGTTTCATTCAATTTTACCGACAGAAATCAGTCAATGAAGCATTGAAAACCAAACAGTTGTCAATGTTAGATAATCATTCCATTGAACTTAAACGTTCAAATAGAACATTACAGTTAGTAGTATAATTTTATACAGTTGTATTGTTATATTTAAAGCATTTTAATAAATTTATTTATTTTTTACAGAAGTGCAACAGTTGCAGAACGAAAACAAGGTAAATCATATGAAGAAAGCACCAAAATACTTGTACGTAATATACCATTCCAAGCGAGTATTCAAGAAGTTATTGAATTGTTTAAGTATGTTTCTTGTAACATAATTTTTAGGTTAGAAATTGTATTATTGTTAATGTTCTAGAACTTTTGGAGAACTTAAAGGTTTGAGAATGCCAAAGAAAATGGTGGGAACTGGCACTCATAGAGGATTTGCATTCGTTGAATACAATTCTAAGACCGAAGCAAAAGCAGCTATGGAATCCATGTGTCAAAGCACTCATTTGTATGGTAGGCGATTGGTGCTTGAATGGGCACAAGCTGGTGAAAATCTTGATGAAATGCGTAAAAGAACTGCAGATCAATATCAGTTACCTGGAGGTTAGATTTTTGAGAAGTTGTATTTAGTGTTTAGAATGTTTAGAAAGTTTGAAAATGTCTTACAATGTCATAGGTGTTTAGGCGGAGATCATGGGCAGTCTATCTTGTGTAAATAGTAATTGTTTTGCGGCCTCTTTACTTAGATTAGTTTTAACCAAATGTCCGCCTATGTACTAATAGTGCAACACATTTTCAAACTTTATAGATATACTTTTATATTGATTTGTAGCTTAGAATGGCATGGGCTAATTATTGGACCATACCATACTGGGTACTGTTATGTTAATAAATAAAAACATGGGATACTCACATCGCATGTATGCCAAAAAAGGTTTAAGTAGAAACCTTAGATTATATACTAATATATTAGGGATTGAGCAATTGTCATTTGTTTGTATAAACAATTTAAAACACATATATGAGACAAGGCTGACTGAGAAACTTGATATACGCATGCGTGAGGCGAATCATTGCGTATTTAGGTGTTGGTTTATATTTATATATATATACATCAATTCATATAGATAAGCATGTGAAATTTCTTTTCACATCAGAATCATAGTCAAAGACTTGTCATTAATATGTACTTAAAGTTATCGGGACATTTGAAGTATATAATCTAAGGTACAAACACTAGAAACCATTTTAAAATTATGAGTTATGTCACTGATGTTCATTTACTAAAAAATATTAATTATTGGTATCAAAATTAAATTATTTTCAGGACCAAAAAAACACTGTAAGGGTGTTGCTGATATACAAATTGACGAAGATGAAATTAAAGAATAAAAACCATAGAAAAAATAATTTTACATTAATTTTATTGGAGTAAATAAATTACAAGTGCCAATTGTTCTAAATGTAATATTTATTTATATTATATTCACCTCAAACACACATATGTCAATATTTTATTATATAAATTGTAATTTAACTATTGATTAATTGAATAATAAATTATTATCATCTATTATATTTGAGATTCTGAGCAAAACAATAAATACATTGATTTTACAATGTGTTTTTTGTTTTGTTATGTATACAGTATGTCCCAGAAGTCCCGTATCACCCTTATTATATCCATGGAAAATCAATATATTTAAATGCAGTTTTTTTTACACTAATAAGTATAGAAATTCTGATTGAATAGCATAATATTCAATTTTTTTTTTTAAAAATTTGTTTTTAGGCAAATAAGTTATTTAAATTTCCAAGATAGCCATTTTTTGTTGATCGTATTTTTTAAAACAGTTAAAAAAAAAAAAAAATATATATTAAAATTTAATGAAAATCGCCTAAGTTAGAATTATTATTTTGAATTTATAAAATTCAGCATTCCAATTTCTGATTAAAGCATGCGAATCGTATTTTGCTAATGCCGTATGCATAGGTAACAAAACTATTATTCTTAGAAATTCAAAATATTAATTAGCTCTAACTTAGGCGATTTTCATTAAATTTTAAGACAGTAAAACTCGCTTAAGACGCTCTTTAAGGGACCAGCTCTCTAGAGCGTATTAAGTGGGAAAGCATCTTATGTGGGAATGAAAAAAAATGAAGTGATTGAAATATGGAGTTAATTTGTTTATTATTGGACATAATTTAACGGTAACACTAACCATAACGAAATTACGATTATACACTTGCGAACAAACTGCACTTAATAAATCTCATAATACGATGAAATACAATAAAACTGTTATAATATGTAATGATAAAATAGGTATAGCGATAAAATAAAACGATACAACGATAAGAACACATAAACAAGTAAAATGTCTATTATTATTTTCACAAACCTACTAAAATTTATCGTAATCTGCTAAACAAAAAAACGTAATATCCAATGAGATAGAGAAAAACCGAGCGTCTTAACAGGTGGTTTTTATATTGACTAATATAGGAAATGTCTAGGTTCCGACCGAAAAAAGTGTCTTATGCGGGAAAGCGTCTTAAACGAGTTTTACTGTATTTTGTTTTTTAACTGTTTTAAAAAATACAATCAACTAAATGGCTATATTGGAAATTTAAAAAAATTATTTACCTAAAATTTTTTTTGATAATTTTTGAATTTTTTAAAAAAATAAATTGAATATTATCTTATTCAATCAGAATTTCCATACTTATTACTGTGATAAAAACGGCATTTAAATATATTAATTTTCCGGAGATATCAGATACTATAAGGGTGATACGGGACTTCTGGGACATACCGTACAACATTTATAGGAAAAAAAAATATTTTAATATATTCAACTTCAATATTTTTTCAGATTAAAAGTTAAATTTATAGTTGATTCTTTTGGAAAGTTAAAATTATAAACTGTCAGTACTTAACAAAATAATCGGAAAAAACAAAACAAAATAAAAAAGGTAGGCAAGTGGCCGGTAGGAACCACTCTGCTGTACATAAGGTTTTATGTAGAATGTAATGGCTGTGATAAATTTGAATTCAATTATACTGATATATAAATAATTTATACGATAAACGGTTCTGAGTGAAGACATCCGGTCAGCCTATATTACAGTAATTGAATAATATATTTTATAAATTACAAAAAAGTAACTAAAATTATTATTCCCCGTTTAAATATCTAATTTTGTCCAAATTTAAACTTAAAATATATATATTAAACAAAACTGTGCTTATATAATTTTCTAGGTGGATATGTTTATGTCATACCCTCAAGAATATTACTTTCTATAATTGTTGTAATAAGTGATTTTTATCTAAAGATTATTCAAAAAATCATATTTAAATATCTACTGAATTTAACAATTGTCAATACGAATTTACATTTATTTGATTTTTACAAAATATTAACAAAAATATAATAATAAAAAATAACATACAATAACGATTTCAAATAAATTTAGTGATTTAAATACCGGGGGACCAAACAAATGTGTGAAGTTGGCCCACCCACATAATAGGATTTGCTTCAAAGCAGCAACAATATTTTGCAAGAATTTGCAAGCACATTTTTAGAATTTTCAAGTAACCGGTTTTTGAGTAATTCAAGGGTGGTTCAAATTCACTTAGCCCACCCAAATTGTCCGAAACGGTCTAAATCAATACCAAACAACATCTTTTGATTTACAAGAATTTGCAAGCTCGTGAGCTTTTGAACTTGTGAAATTGGCCTATCCAAGTTATCTGAAACAGTATTTTAAAGTATATAATTATAATATTATATACAGTTCTGAGTTTTGTATACATACAATGAAATTTTCAAATGCAATTTTTATGGCAAAAATAATTTAACGTACCTACCTACCTAAAGACTATATATTTAAGAATGAATATAATATTTAAAAAAAGATAGGGCTTAAATAAAACTAGAGAGACTAAGCCCTAATAATTAATAATATAATAATAAATGTAATGTTTTGGCAAAAATTAATGTATTGCTGTTTGTTTGCTAATAGTAAAATTAATGACTAAAAATAGCAGTAGGTTATAGGTACCTATATTATATACTCGTAATTCGTAAATATATAATAAAATATATTTGGTACTTAGTAGTTAGTATTATAAGCTGATGGACCTGCTAAGGACCTGAGGTCTGAGAATCTTCTCAGAGTCGTTAATCGTATTCAATAATTTATCATTGAATTCTAATAGATTCTCACATATATAAGAGAAACCTACTTTATGACGGACGACGGTACTACTCGTCATGAGTGTATCAACTCGAATAGGTACTCTATAGTCTATACTCTATAGATAGGTACTATATGTACTATATCTATATCTATACCTGTTCTATATCTACTGTGTAGCGGAGTGATTACCCATATACTGAATACTTAGTACTTGGCCGCATTTTGGTTATGGTTTTTAGTTTAAATGAATAATAATTATTAGTAATATTGATAAATCCCAATACTCATAAGTGCAGTCGATAATGATTCCGAGAATTATTTTTTATTCCAATTTAATTAGGTATCATTGCAGCAAATATAACCATAGTAATAAAATCAACCGCTTCTCATTTTAGAGTGTAAAAATGATTGTAGGTCCCATCGATAAGTTATTAGCCCAAGCACCGCACTCTTCTACTTTCAGTATGAAGTCAAATTTCCAATTTTTCTTTGAAATGTTAGCAATAATTTTTGAAATAATTATTGTTTTTCTTTAAATAAATTACCTATCTGGTATAAGATTTTATTTAGTATAACTGTATACGACTTACGTATTATTATAACATTTTATACAACATTTTTATGGTGGGTCCTATTTTGACAATAATGCATTACAGTGACGTATCTGCCGGAGACCAAATTGTGTACACAATACAACATGTATAAAATAATAATAATAATATAATATATTATTAATATGTGTAATATGGCATACTAAATGTCTATTAAAAATTAATACCCCCCCCCCCCTTGAAAATTCTACGCCACTTACAAACTGGCAGCCCTTGGGTATGTTCTTATTCCGTGCATAGTTATTTTATTTTATAGTCTCCATTTCTTCAACTTATAACTCTTAACATATTTTTAGTCAGCGCAGCCTTTGATGACTTGAATGGCCCAAAATTATCGCTGCCCACCGAGTCTTACTCGATAACTCACCGGGCCAATCCGGCCCTATGTATAGGTACCTGCTTATCATTGACAACATTGGGGGTAAAAACAAATTTAAAATACTTTTTGGTACCTATACTAGTATACTACAGTCTACAATTAATAAGTTTAGTTCTACGTGATGAGTGATGACTAATATCTTAGTAATTTATAATAAAAAGAAAAGTTCAATAATATGCTGGTGTTCCAGCGACCAAGCACCACTTTAGGGAGGCTAAATCCATCATTGGAGGTACTTATAATATAAGTTACGTGTCTACTGCCTATGTTTAAAATAAATGATAATATTCTAGAAATAGTAAAACTCCTATAGCTAATAGGTAGGTATTACAAAAAAACATTAATATAAACTAATTTAAAAACTATTAAAAATCCAATATATAGGTACCTACGTATACACTTACGAATTATATATATAATTTATTATATGTTACACACATTGCATTCCTTAGATCAGAACACCTTAATTAGATCAGAGATTCTCAAAAGTTTTTTTCGCGTACCACTCTGTGTATTGTGGTTCGAGCATGTACTACTAATGATTAAAAATAGAACTTCCTATTCAAAATGTCAATACATTTTACAAATAAATTATTTAAAAATAACGATTTTAACTTAAGGTACATAATAAATAATATAAATAATAAATTTAATAGCTACCTACTTATACAAGGCATTAAGTAATATTACATTTCTACGATACACCATTGGTAAAAATATTAATTTATTTCCCGTGCTACCACCACACAGCCTTTTTCGTACCACCAGTACGCGTACCAGAACTTGAGAACCACTGCTTTAGATTATATACAATATTATATCTACAATATTGTGTAGGTATGAATAATCATAGGCGCAAATAGGGGGGGGGGGCTTTAGGTAAAAATGTCCATAGCCCTCCCAAACATTTCCTACATTTTGTTTTAAGCGTATTCAATATTATCAAAGTAAGGCCCTATTAACCCTATTAGAGCCCCCCAAATCTCAAACGCTATTTGCGCCTATGGGTACCTATGATCTAAGCGTAAGACTTCCACTAGGTACCAAATATACCAACCGTCACCTATCACAAAATGTTATTAATCAAAAATATTACGACGCAATTACAAATTTCACAATATTGTGAATTTTCATAACCATCCAACAAGTAACAACAAAAATAATGATTAAAACTAAATTACAAATTTCACAATTGTCAACTATTATTACTATAATCATCCTACAACAAAAATAATGGTTAATACTAAATTTGATTATATTATCCAATAGGTATTCATTTTTATAAAGAATTGTTTATTATGTGATATCCTACAGTAACTACTTACTTCCTGCCTTGTAAATAAATACAGATTACACATTTATACGTTATTATAAAAAATATTCCATCTCTACTTATTTATTTTTGATATTTTTAAATTGCTGTATGTATGTAAAACATGAATGTATGCATTATGATGAACTTTTGTCCTTCATGAACCTTCAACCTTGGATAACATTTTCAATCCTTAGGTATTAATATTGAACATTTTATGAATTTGTTTATAACTATGTTCCTGCTATCTACCAAATAATTTCTAAATTTCACGATTTTGAGGAATTTTTTACATTTTTAAGCAGCTGTAGCCCAGAGGCGTGCTGAATAGTAATTTTTTGAGGCAATTGCCTCAGGGAAAATTCGGGTAGGTGGGTGGGTGTGTTAGTATAGATGTGAAACTTATAGGTATCTAAAAAAACTTAATAATATCTATTATTTTGAATAATAAAGAAAAATAGTGAAAAAACTGTTGGTGGTGGGGAGGGAGATCAAATTGTATAGTTTGCCTCAGGTCTGCTTGTCAGTTCGGCACGCCACTGCTGTAGCCTATAAGTGTGACTTGTGCGGAATCTTGTATTACGTTTAAAGATTTTTTTTTATCGACGAACAAAAATTCTATTTACATAAATCAAAATACAACTACCCTAAATTTCAAATTCTAATGCAATAGAAAAAAAAGAGAAAATATATTTAATATTTAACTATTTCTAGAAAATACTATGTGAAAAATTCCAATTCTCTACGCTTATTCCTTTTTAAATTACGACAGAAAATAAAATTTTTTTTTTATTTTTATTTTTATTAGCCTTCAGTCATCGATTATTATGGCAAAATAAAATTTATAACTTGTGTTTCTTAAATATTTTTGTTATAGTTTTTTTCCAGGGATGGAAAACGTTTTTAAATGTTTTTGATTAATGTTTTTAAAAACGTTATTTTTCTATATTGTTTTTGATTAACGTTTTTAAAAACGTTATTTTCTTATTGTTTCCAAATACCGTTTTTGATAATATATTATTTTTTTCATATTATATTCTTATAACTTATAACTTTTAACTTTAAAGTTATAATAGTAACGTGCAATACAGAAATGCACTTAAAAGTTGAAAATTAAAATTAATTATCCTTAATATTTAAATTTTTAATCAAAATTATAATTTATATAAAAATTAGAAAATTCAAAATTTCTGATTTAAAATTAAAATGTTTTTAAAGTTAAAGATCAAAAAGTAAAAAAAGTGAATTTTTTTTTTCATGGTATAATTTATTGATGTATAATACTATAATTTATTTTCGTTTTTGTTTTTGATTTCGTTATTAAATTTTTTTCGGTTTTTGGGATTTTTTGTTATTGTTTTTCAGTTGTTTTTTGTTTTTTTCCGTTTAATAACGTTTTTTAAAAACGTTTTCCATCTCTGGTTTTTTCCAAGTATTAATAATAATTAATAGTAGATACCTACTATTGGAATTTCGTACTTTAAATCTGCAATCACCAACTATCGATACAATTCACTACATCTGAAACTAAATTCTCTATTATGTTGAAGGTTGAACATTGAATAAAATAACAGCTCTAAATAAGACCAAAAATTAATAAAGATATAAAAAAAAAACATACATTATATAGTAAAATATTAAAAGTGTAAATCCAATGTATCCAGACATTCCTCGCTCCACTCAGAATCCAAAAAATATAGGTAGGTTGGTAGGAACTTACGTATAGTAACCAGTAGCTAATACCTACCCTATGTGCAAATATTTTCTCATAAACATTA
>NC_042495.1:34778580-34779430 GCF_005508785.2 Acyrthosiphon pisum | reverse complement strand
CCCCCCCCCCCCGAAATGTTAAAAATTATTTTAATGGTCTATGATAGTAGCTCAAAAAGTCTTAAATTGTATTTAAAATATTTAAAAATGTACAATATGTATTAACACTTTTCAGCTATCTATTTGTGCTAGTACGTATTTAATGTGTAAAAGTGTAAAAGTTGATCAGCACCTCCCGAAAAAAAATCCTGGCTACGCCACTGAGTTCTTGCATGTTATAGAGTAGTTTTGTAGTAGGTACTAGATATCAGCACGGGCCGGGCCAGCCCGACCCATACGGGTTAGGTACGGGCTTGGTAAGGGCTTGGTACGGGCTGGGCCATAATTTAAATATTACGGGTTGGCGTTATAGGTGGGATCGTAATATTATTCATCGGGCCGGGTCGGTCAACAGACAACAATACAACTTATTAATTTAATTCGTAACACTATATATGTGATCTAGGTTATCTAAATTAATAATAATAATTGTATTACCAGACTGTATGATATTTATAAATAGATCACTGGTAAACACCAATTTTTGTCTACTATGTCAATACTGAAAGGAAATAAAGTTGATGTATATTTTTATTTACAAACGGGCATGGTCAGGTTGGACTTTGAAAAAAATTACAAACGGGCCTGGTTGGGTTGGACTTTGGAAAAAAATTACAAACCGACCGGGCCTGGACGTCGACAATTTATATGTTTAACCTTTGGGCCGGATCGGGCCGAAAAAAAACGGCCCGTGCTGATCCCTAGTAGGTACTTAGGAAAGGTGGGCATTAACTAGTTAAAAAGTTAATTTTTTTTAAACTTTTAAACTTAACTAGTTTAATTTACAGTTGAAATAACTTAGCTTTTATCA
>NC_042495.1:34777708-34778530 GCF_005508785.2 Acyrthosiphon pisum | reverse complement strand
CATTTTCATTCCATTTTTTTTTAGTTTTTTTTCCTAAAAATATCAATAAAATTTTATTGTTGGATAAAAAAGCTGAAAATTTAATAGAAGGCTCTAGTATATGTTTCAAAGGTAGATGAAAAATATTAAAAATCGTTAGTCACAGTTTTTTTTTATAAACATTTAAAGTTCAAAAAATGACAAAATATGGAAAAATCACGAAAATTTGCAAATTATTTCGAGTTAGAAATTCATAAAAATTTTTCTTTTTAAATCTAAGATATGAAAATGTAATACAAGATTCCTTATAAAATTATCTACCTTTATCAAACAAAAAATATCTATAAGAAAGTCAAATTAAATTTTTATGATCGTTTGAAATTCAAATTTTTACAACATTGGATATTCACTCGATTTTTCATGTAGCGATTTCCTTATTTTGTTCTAATTCAAAAACGAATAACTGCAGATACATGAAATTTTTATTGAATGTTTATATAAGCATTTCCTATACACCATACAATTTTGAAAATATTTTGACTCTTTTTGAGCTGTTTACGGACATTTTCAGTTTTTAATTTTTTTAGTTTTTTTTTCTATAAATATCAATAAAGTTTTATCTGTTGGGCCAAAAAGTGTATAAATTTAATACAAAGCTCCTGATATATTGTTACAATAGCAGTTGAAAAATATTAAAAATACACAGGCACAATTTTTTTTTATAAGCATTTAAAGATCAAATTTTGACAAAATTTATCAAATCTTAATTTGAAAAATTATTTTGTAGTTAAAAATTTATAAAATGTTCAATTTTTGTATCTAAGAATTAAAAATTAAAACAAG
>NC_042495.1:34772284-34773180 GCF_005508785.2 Acyrthosiphon pisum | reverse complement strand
AATATTTGGTAGTTCAAAGTTGCAGTGATTACGCGTGTCGCCACTCGTCTCTGCGCTCCTCGGCGCCGTCGCTCCGCTCTGCAAATCGAAAATATCACACGACTTGCTATGCAACACCACATTAAGTAGGTTACAGGGTAAGTTATGTCGTAGTATATGGGCAGTGATTACACAGTTAGCGGCACTTATTATAACACTTAATTTTATATTAAATATTAAATGTCTACAACCGTGTTGGATAGTACTATAGTAGTCGAGATAACAGAATTGAGTAGTCGCGGACCGCGGTGATCGCGGCACCGGCGTGGTAGTTGCGATAACCGATAAGTACTGTATATTATGTATTTATGTTTGATCCATTCAACTACTTGAAACAATAAAACATTTAAAAAATAATAAATATAAAATAAAATATAATTAATAATATATAAAAATGTTCAAAGATATCCGACTATAAAAATGATACATTTTGTAAAAAACATTTGATTACTGATTCTTTTGTTATTTCTAAACACATATTTTTTACCCTTTGTTCATATTTATTTTTTTTTTTGTTTAAATTTACCAGTTTGGATATTAACAATTTAATAATTGCTTTTGAATTTGATTCAAGTAGGTAGTTCAGTTGATCAAAAATATACATCCAAAATGTATTATATTTATAAAAATATTTTAAAATATTAGACAATGGGCAAAAAAATAATTTCATATTTTAGATTCTGAGTGGAACGATGAATGTATTGATTTTACAATGATGTGTGTTTTTTTATTTTTTTATTTTTTTATTTTTATTTATTTTTTATTTTTTTTGTGTCTGTGTACACGATAAGTAGGGGAATTTTTACGCAAAATCGATTTTTCACAAAATTGAATTTGGTTTTTGGTGTAACTTTAAA
>NC_042495.1:34764510-34772234 GCF_005508785.2 Acyrthosiphon pisum | reverse complement strand
CAAGTTAAATTAAATTTTATGAGCATTGAAATTCCTATTTTTACAACACTTGATATTCACTGGATTTATAATGTTACGATTTTCTTGTTTTGTTGTAATTAAAAAACAAATGACTGTAGATACTGAATGTTTATATTAGCATTTTCTATACTCGATAAAATTTTGAAAATAATTTGACTCTTTTTGAGCTGTTTACGGACATTGTCAGTTTTCAATTGTTTTAGTTTTATTTTCCATAAATATCAAAAAATTGTATTTGTTGGGTAAAAAACGTTAAAATTTAATGCAAGGTTTCTGATATATTGTTACAATAGCAGTTAAAATATATTCAAAATACATATGCACAATTTTTTTTTATAAGCATTTAATGATCGAATTTTGACAAAATGTATCAAATTGAAAATTAAATAATTATTTTGTAGTTAAAAATTCATAAAATGTTCAACTTTTATACCTAAGAATTGAAAATTTAAAACAAGATTCCACGTAGGTAAGTAGTTAATTCTGAAACCAAAAAATCTAAAAAATACATAAGCACAGTTTATTTTTATAGTCCTTTTAAGTTCGAATTTGGACGAAATTACATGTTATAAAAAACCTAGAATAACTATTTTAGTTATTTTGTTGTGATTGTATAATATTACTCGTGGGTACTTGAAACTTCTAAAGTATACTATTATATATCTATGATAGTATCACGGTTTGTTGTTGATATATAACGCGTTATAAGTACCTATCTAATGGATATTGTGATATTCCTGTGTATATTATAGGTCAATTTTTTTTTAATACCATAGATATAAGTATATAATATGTCTTATACCTAGACCGACATACCGTCTCCGCTCAGAATCGTTTTTCTTATACAATGATATTAAATCATTGAATTCAAATTTAATACCATCCATTATACAGTGGCCCACTTGTAACCTACTGTACAGCATAGCGACATCCACTTGCCCACCTTTTTTAAATTTATATTTACAATGTATGTCAATTAACTATTATCGGATTCGACGTGTTAACAAAATACCTAATGTCCAAATCTAATCTAATAACTAATAAGTAATAATCAAACTAATCAATAAATTTCGATGAACATTTTACGGAAACTTTTAAAAATAAAAATAAAACTATGACATAAGCCAAGGGGGGGGGGGGTCCGGACCCGGGGTCCACCCCCCTGGGTTCGCCACTGTGATGAACAGCTTTCGTTTAAGTTTCCTTTCAAATTCATAACCGCCAACAAAATAATTATTCAAAGTTGCACTAATAATCTTCTCAGCAAATCCTCTTGTAAATTTTCGTGATTTTGATGACACCCATTAAAAATTATCATGGATTTACGCTGAACTTTTTTTAATTTCCACCAACAGCAATTTATGATTAATCTTCAAGTTTTTTGACACCGATAATAATTTTGAATATGAAAGAGTACAGATCTTCAAATGATTAGGAAAATATTGTCATAAAAACATAGACACATCACATTGTTATTTTTGAAGGTAGGTTAGATAGCCTGAACACATTGATAATTGATAACCAATAAGAGTGTAATAATAACATCATCGGAAATCTCCATGATCTAAGCCTGACTATAACATAAATATTCACGCAAACACTTCCTTTAATGTATATTTAAATATTTGTTTTTTTTTGTTTTGTTTATTAGCGTAAAGATAATTAAGAATAGGGGGGCGGAGTGGTCGAGTGGACTGCGATGTAAACCGTTTTCGGTTCGAACCCGGCCACGGGTGACATTTTTCTTCGGGTAAGTCACGGTGTCCGGAGAGAGATGCCGCCATCTCCCACCCAGGCATGGCAAAGACCTACGTGTGCCCAACTTGAAATTCTGCCTAACCTAAAAAGCGTGTTTCAACTAACTGTTTCGATCAATCTTGTTCAAACAAGTCAATGGTACAGCGTTTCAAAAACAGTAATATGCATTCAAACCAAGGCTGGGCATTAACGAGTTAAAAAGTTAAAGTTAAGTTAATAAGTTAATTTTATATTAACTTTTTAACTTAACTAGTTAATTTTGGCTTTTCATTAACTTAACTGTTAACTTACTAAATTTCTTTTTTAATTAACGTGAAATTAACGAGTTAATTTTTCATTTCAAGAAGTAAGTTAATTTATTTTGTTTTTAGTTTTATCATATTTCACTACTTCAGTATATTTCGTTTTCATGTCAAAAAATATTTACCGTGAATTGTTTAAAG
This sequence comes from Acyrthosiphon pisum, assembly GCF_005508785.2. Taxonomy (NCBI): domain Eukaryota; kingdom Metazoa; phylum Arthropoda; class Insecta; order Hemiptera; family Aphididae; genus Acyrthosiphon; species Acyrthosiphon pisum. The sequence continues at coordinate 34,770,012 of NC_042495.1, read as the reverse complement.
TAAAAAAAGTATATAATTCGATTTTAACTAATATGGAAACACTGTATAAAATATAAACACTATAATCTATAATTTAGTCTTGGGTTAGAAAAAAATTAAGTACGTTAGCGTTGTATAAGCAAATTAACTTTTTTTTAACTTAATAAAAAGTTAACAAAAAGTGTGTATTAACTTTTAACTTAACTGAGTTAACCTATAGTTAAATTAACTTTTAACTTCTAACTATTTGTTATTAGTGCATATTAACTTAACTTAACTGAGTTAAAAAAAATCATTAACTTGCCCAGCCTTGGTTCAAACATTAGTTTAAATTAAAGAGGGTGATAAAATCACTGTATATTATAGTCCAGACTTCTGAGTACTTCGGACCGGATAACATGCATTGTGAATGCCAGTCGTGCTGCAACAAAAATAATAAAGGTAACTATAAAATATTAATACATGAAGGTGTATAATAATATTGTAATGACGAATAACACTAATTTCTCCATATTATAGTATTGTATTATATTTAAGAATATTTCATTTATAATATTTTATTTTTTACTAGTCCTGGCAGATGTATGCGACGACACTAATCCAGATGAGAATTGCAGAAATGTGAATGGTACATTTATTTAAACAATCCTGTATAAATAATAAATTAGACTATTTATTTATTTTTTTGTATGGTTTCTTTAATAAAACCCACTGAAGATCTCAGACCATGTGTGCATAACTAGTAACTATTTTTCACCAGCCACCCAGTCAGCAATAATACAAGGAGAAATTTCAGCCGAATTATTAAATAGTAATATACTATAGGCGTGTAAATCTTATAAGGTACTTAAATAATTAAAACCACTTTGTTTCTACATTTTAGAGCTGGGCAATTATTCAGCCTTTTCTAGTAGTTATAATGAAGCTGATAGTCTCAATGAAAGTAGTGATGATGATGATGGAGTTGATGAAAATGAACTAATACACAAATTCTTAAAAGTAATTTTTATTTTAATTATTACCACAATCATAGGCGTGCGCAGCCCGTTGTGGCAAAGTGGGCCAATGATACTTGAAACTAATTATTTTAGGGGTGATATACCTATAAAATTACATTCATTTACTCACTGGTCATCAACCACTAATTAAATTTTAAGTTATAATTAATATATTTATTCATAAGTAGGGCTAGAATTTATATGCATTTGCAGGTTTTTTACCTTAATACTTCAGAACCCCCCTTCCTTCACCCACTACGGCACTAACCTATCAGCTTGAAAAAAGTTTTGGGTAGGTAAATATGTGAGTGGTTGCTTCCCCCTCCCCCAGACTAACTGAAATTACACCACTGATACGAATAGGTTAGGTTACCTACGTTGTAAGTTCAACTTCACACTGTAAGTGACTGCGACGGTTTAAGTGCCTACCCATTAGACCCATTACCAGTGAACCTATACTTATATGTACGGCTATTATTATTTCGAAAATCGAAATGATATTATACATGTAAATTATTTACACGAAGCGATGATAATATTAAACACTAAATTACGGACCGGCCGCGATACCTGCAGCAGTACCAGCAGTAGGCAGGCTGTGCATCGGTCGTAATATTAATTTATAATAATACGACTTATTAATATTATATTACATATTATATTAGCCGCGGGGGGTTGCGATGGGCACATAATATATTATTATTTAGGACCTGGTCGCGTCCGTGTCGGAAATTTCATTATAATTCGGCCAATTAAAAAATATTATATTTTAATGTCTTGTATATAATATAGGCCCGTGCGACACCGCTGCAGTATTATAATGTAGGTACCTATCTATAATATTATACATATATATATATATAGGTAAAAAAGTATAGCTATACTGCGGTAGTTAGCACAAGACTTACCAACGATATTTATCATTAAGTCGGTGCAATTTTAACACGCCGTTACTGCACCAGTAATGCCGCTATAATATGTATATCATTATAACTACGGTAGTAGTTACGGGTGTTAATAAACTCGCCGAATCGTTGTAATAAATAATTATAACGTATGACGTATTATACTTTTACGACCTCGTTTTTTCTTTAGTACGAGTTAATCCATTTCGTTTTCGGTTATTTTTTTTCACTTTGAATTATTACCTTGCCATAATGCGTGACGCCTTGAAATATCAAACTATAATACTATGTGTAGGTATATTTATATAATATATTATATATTATATATATACGCATGCGTTTTTTTTAATATCGCGTAATTTAAATAACACGTGTGTTTTATAATTAATTATTATATTATAATATAACCGTTGGTTTTCATTTTAACAAAATTGGTAGGTGTTTAAAATAAGAGACGCCTATATTATACTACATAATATATATTAATCTATTAAGCCTATAGAAAAATTCACAATATGGTAGCTACCTATAATAAGACGCTTTCTGGTTTTGATTTCAACAAACATTATGTTTTCTGATCGATCTGTGTCCGGACGATTGAGTACTGAGGAAAGAATTAGTGATTTACAATTTTTTTTGAAATAATAAATAGTAAAAAGTAATTTAGTAAAATAGTAAATAGTAAAAAAAATTTGATGAGTACCTTAATGTAATTGTATAATTTAAATAGGTTCAATAGGTTTAATAAAAACCGAATTACCAATAAATCATTGTGAGTTTAGTTAATTCCAGTTTAATTTATTATGTTTCAGAATTTACTTGACTAGAAATATTATTACTGAGTAGGTACTGACATTTTCAAAAAAATCATTCAGGACTAAATTAAGAATAGATTTTTTTCAACACAAAAAAATATCAACTAAGGCAAAAATTCAAAAGTTATACCATTGATTATGAACTTATTAATAGTAGGGAGGCACAATTATAATGTATAACACTGCAACAAATAATACTAATATATTATATATATTGTTGACATGTTAGGAAAACACAATTCTTCAAATATACTTAGATAAGCTATCTTTTGAAAAATATAAATCTTGAATATACACTAAAAATTGGTTCTGAAGCAGCAAAATTAAATACTTTTATAATAATTGTGTCCGTGTTCACTGAGTATAGATACCTCTTATACCTAATAATTTTTAACTAATATTTTAAATTGACTGTTCGTTCAATGGCTTATTGGCCTTATTAAAATAAATAACCGAGTTATAGTAACAGTACTCGCGAAAGCGATAGCAGTAAACAGTTTACTTATGGTTACCTACTCCACCATAACACGCATATTGTCATCCATCAGACCGTTTGACTAGACATTTTTGGACTATATACTTATATTTATTATTTTCGTACAAACATTTCGACAACAACGTTACTATATTTATTAAAAACAACGTTAACACACTAATGTGCAATTCTAGCAATTCACATTTTACAATAATCACCTGCATGCGAGTTATAAAAAAATTATCCGTTGAAAGGCCCTCAATATTTGCCAAGATAGGTACAGTAATGTACCCACATGAGATATCGTGTTCATTATTAAACCAGAATACATTAACGCATTCTCAATAAGAGTGTATAAAAAACAAAACGACAACCGACATACATCGTGTCCGCTCAGAGCTCCAGTAATAATTAAGTACAATGAAATCATGCAATAGTAGTTTGCTTATCTGCATATTGACATTTAATCGTTTATAATTGTCTTTTTCTACGTAAAGCATTTACGACAAGATGACTGAATCATGACACGTATCCTCGTCCCAGTAGCATCCGTTTCCTTCGACGCAAAAGGTAATAAAAATAACCAATGTAAAAACAAACCATGTTTTTTAGGGTCTGTACGTTTCCCTACGGAAACTTATTACTTTCGCTCGGCCGTCCGTCCGTCTGTCTGTTACCAGGCTGTATTTTCACGAACCATGAAAGTTAGAAGGTTGAATTTTTCACAGATTATGTATTTCCGTGGATGCTATAACAACAAATACTAAAAAAAGGGAGAGGAGCAACCCCGGTAGGTGCTGAAACGGGAATTTTAAGATTTCAGATAGAAATTTTTGTTTATAAATGTTTGCCATGAGTGACGTCGTATAAAATGATTCGTTCTATAAATTTCAATACAGAATTATAGTGAATCATTTTAAGTCGTAGCCACGGGCACAAACAAACCATTTATGTTATAAATTTTGTTTATTATTTACCTACATACATTTTAATACAAAATACATTACATAAAGTTTCTATTCAAGAGATAAAAATATTGAATTAAGGTACGGAACCTTCCGTGCGCGAGTCAGACTCGCGCTTGGCCGGCTTTTTTTAAGACTTCATTTATAATATCCTTTGAAAATGAAACTTCTACAATTAATATACATCTAGACAATAGGCTATAATAATTTTTACAGTTCATGTATTGCTGTCCATTATAATACATTTGTATGATGAGTATGAGGTCAATGATATTAAATATTTTTGAAAAAATGATAAATTCAGAAGTATATCTATATATTTATCAATGTTGAAATTCCCTAAATTTGATTTTTTTGTATTGGGTACCTCAGTTATTATTATTATTATTATTGTATATTAACCCTTCTCCAGTGGTTATAATGATTTAAATTAAATGTAATGATGTTATGTGATATAAAAGGTGATTGTAGAATGTAGTACGTTCATCAAAAACAATTGGTTGAATAAAATTTTTTAGTTTTCGTGTTATCTGCTTACGAGTCTCGGGATAATATTCCACTGTGCTTAAGATATTTTAATAATGGATTGACAGCGAGTGACACTTTACACACTCATGTAAATAGATGCTACTTGACAATACATGTAGTAATTTATCTAATGCTGCATTAAATCCAACTAAAAGGCAAGTGTATTATATGAACAACGAATGGAGAAAAGATAATTATGGTCCTATTCGTGAACCACTCCCTAAGTTAAAAGAAAAAACGAATTTTTTTAATAATCTATGTATACATTTTAATAAAGAAGAATTGATACGTTTTCATCACATTTCAAAGTAGGTACACAATTGTATGTAGGTATATTATTTAGGAGTCATTATTGAAATTAATCTAAAAATACCTTGGCCAGTATTAATTGTTGCACCAATAATGCATAGAGCTCAACAATAAATCTTCTCAAGAAATAATTTTTATTGATTCTACTGGCAGTGTCGATACAACAAGCAACACAATAACTGATTTTAATTATATCTAAGGATGGAGCTATTAGGTATACCAATAGCAATTCTTATTCATTATGGCCAAACTGAAGATGTTATATATTATATATATTAATTGATATACATATATATATAAAAATGTATACGTCAGTTATTCAAAACAAAAGAATTAAAAGAACAATTATTATTTTGAAAAATACTGTTATATTCAAATTTATATAATCAATTACTAAAAATAGAATATTTTAAATGTCTATAAACACCTCGATGGGGATGTTAAATGCGGCTCCAACAATACTAGGATATAGGACAGTGATGCACAGAATGGACAAAATGACAATAAACATATATAAATTAGACCGAT
>NC_042495.1:34764001-34764410 GCF_005508785.2 Acyrthosiphon pisum | reverse complement strand
TGTAAAAAGCTTTTATAATGATTGAGCACTGTGTACAAGCATTCGAGGGAGGGCTATCAGAATCAGGGAAGTCTAAAACAGTAACAAACAATCCTAGGAGTGATATTTTTCAGATATTAACAATTTCAGTAACACTTATTATCTGGAAATATAATTTAAGGATACATTTTTCACAGGAAATATAAATCTCAGGAACTATTAAAATCAGGAAAGTAAAAATAGGGAAAATATTTTTTCAGATATTAACAATTTCAGTAACACTTATTATCTGGAAATTTAATTTATGTATACATTTTTCACAGGAATTATAAATCTCGGGAACTATTAAAATCAGAAAGTAAAAACAGGGAAAATATTTTTCAGATATTAACAATTTCAGTAACACTTATTATCTGAAAATTTAATTTAA
>NC_042495.1:34759001-34763951 GCF_005508785.2 Acyrthosiphon pisum | reverse complement strand
GTTGACCAACTACTAAAATATTTAATGACACACTCACACACAATTGTCAATTGACAAACATTACAGTTACAGTTTATAAAACAATTGGGAACAAAGAAATAATAAATAACAATAAAATTTACATGAAATGGTGCTTTATTCATTCTGAAAAATATTTAAAAAAAATACAATTGTTAAATAAATTATAAAGTAGACGAAATCGTCCAATTGAAACTTACCAGCCTCCATCACCTCCCACCAACCAATTTCTGCGACTCGATCACACTGAAAATGATGTATATAATTAATTTTTTTTAATATTCTTATTTATATAATATTGACTATTCTTACATTGGAGTTGCAGAGGTTGAGGTGGCGGTCGTGAACCCCACCTCCGATTTGGGGGTCGAGGCTGTGGCCGGCTCCCCCACCACCCTGGGAGTTTGACTGACAAAACTACTGAAAACAATACATTTTATGTTTTTGACGATGATTGACATATTTTTGTATTTGCGACCTTACCTTCTCCCACGGCCCCGCCGCCTCGACCCTCGCTGCTGCCGTTGTTGTTGTTGCTGCTGTTGCGGTTGCTGCTGCCTTTGTTGTTGTTGCTGCTGCTGTCCCGGCTGGGAGGACTGGCAACGGAGGGCTATCAGATACAGGGAATTCTAAAACAGTAACAAACAATCCTAGGAGTGATATTTTTCAGATATTAACAATTTCAGTAACACTTATTATCTGGAAATATAATTTAAGGATACATTTTTCACAGGAAATATAAATCTCAGGAACTATTAAAATCAGGAAAATAAAAAAAGGAAAATATTTTTCAGAACAAACTATTTAAAAGAACATTTATGTATAGGGCTATCAGAATCAGGGAAGTTTAAAACAGCAACAAACAAACTTAGGAATAATATTTTACAGATATTAACAATTTCAGTAACACTTATTATCTGGAAATTTAATTTATGTATACATTTTTCACAGGAATTATAAATCTCGGGAACTATTAAAATCAGGAAAGTAAAAATAGGGAAAATATTTTTCAGATATTAACAATTTCAGTAACACTTATTATCTGAAAATTTAATTTAAGGATACATTTTTCACAGGAATTATAAAACTCGGGAACTATTAAAATCAGGAAAATATTTTTCAGAACTAACTATTTAATGGTACATTTACTTAACCTAACCTACACAAACATTTGCATACGTCATATTAATTGATACCGTCAAATGGTCATACTTGGGCAGTAGTACAGCTTGGACCAAAATCATGTTTTTATTTTTTGCGCCATAAAGCCGTGGTATCAAGTGATAGCGTTATCACGCTATTTTGAGTATTTTTTTCTAAATAAATGTTTATGTATAATATATAAATGTATATTGTTTGTTATATGCACAGATATATATAATAATAATATTATATATATCTATGGTTATTGGTTATATGTACATCAAAAAATGATGATATAAAATCATGGAAATAAATACCTACCGCAAAATATAATAAATAGATTAACCTGTAGGTATCTGGTATATCAATTCATAAAAAAAAAACCTTAAATCAGTAAATCACGTACTATTTTGAATGACAGAGTAAACTTATTAGACAATACTACAATAGATACCTATTATTTATTTATTTATTTTTTTTTTACGTGATATCGAGGACCGGAGAAGGAACCAATTTTGCCAATACTTCTCCTCCGGCCACCATCGTTTATTGAAACAATCAAATTCGTATCCTATTTTTAGTAGTGGTAGGCCAGTCTCCTACTCACTACTATAGCAACAACAAAACAAAACAGTTATATTATATGACAATGTGAGAGCAGGGAGCCCCTACTCTCCCAAGGTTGCCTTCGGCTACATAGAATCTTAACTAGGTTAGGGTATGTATCTGCCTGCGGGGGCCTGCCGTGCTCTTTCCTCTTGCTCTTTTGCTGTGAGGATGCGCTCCACCATTCCGTAAAAGAGCCTGAACAGTTCCTCAGCTTCCCTTTAGGATCGCCGACTTTTCGTTTGGGTCCGATGGAAGTTGTAGTAACCTATTATTTATTTAGTACATACATAGGTATTCCATTAAGTGGTTACATAATTAAATAGGAGATGGGAGGGGAACTAACGAGGGCTTAGCCCCACAAAAGTCCGTCAAGCCCCCTCCTTTTTAGTTGTGTGGCATCGAAGCCCCCCACCCCCCCCCCCAACTCACATCGATGTTAATAATATTAGCCCCCCTGAAATTTTAATGGATTTCTACCTATCAGTAGGTAGGATGTTAGTAATAATTGTGATTTGTGTTTTGTTTGTAGTAGGTTACCTACATAAATATAATTTTAAATATTTTACATGTACTACATATTATTTACTTTACAGATGATGAATTAAAAATAAAATGTATAAAGAAGTATTTAATTACTATTATAGATACATCAGTAGATACTCGGTAAATGTCATATGATGTTAGCATGGGCCATGGTTGATATATTTAGTTTTGATATCAATAGTGAATAGTTACACAACTTCCCTACCCGTGTGTTTGATTAATAGAATTTAACATGCATTATATCAGACAAGATAATATTATAATAAAAATCCATCTTTTTTAATTTTTGCTTCTAACAATGTATCATAGAAATTAATATTATGTACTCTTTCTGTAGGTATGTAGTAATATTTGGTCACTGTTTTAATTAATTGAGTTCATGGGTGCTATTAAAAAAAAACATATAAACAGGTATATTATTAAGTAAAAACACATAAATAGTAAAGTATTTGATGGTACCTATGTATTATTCAGCCAACCTGGTCAGATGCTCAAATTAACATTTTACTGCTTTATAGCAATAATAATGTATTATAATATAGATAATAATGTACAAACATGGGATCAATGGATCATAATTTTAACAATATAATTCAATATAATAAAAACCATTGGGGGCATTCAGTTGATATTGTTAACGCTTATTAGTTATTACCAGATAGAATTTTTGTATGTGTATATTTTAAATTTTAATAAATTCCACAGTATTAATTATTATTACAGTAAAAAATTAATTGTTGTTATTTAATATATTATTGTACTATAGTAGGTTTATACTATTGTTTTGTTCTTTGTTAAAAATATGAAAAACCAATAGTTAGGTAGGTACATAGAAATTATAAATACATATAATTATAAAACCGTAGACAAAACTGTGTGTATTATCGATAACAAAACAAAGTTTTACTGCATTCAGTGAATCTCAGTGCACACTGCACAACTCGGACTCTCATGGACATATAACATTTAGTAAATAGTAGCTCAGTTAATCATATATTCATATATAGGTACCTCATCGTATAATAAATGTGTTATACTATAAAATATATAGTAAATGTAATTAATTATATAGGTATTATAATACTTAATATATTATATAAATATTATATTATTATTATTTATTTACATTTTACCAATTTAATACCAACTCGCACCTAGCCACTTAAGTTCTACAAGACAGTACTTGCTATTTACTCATTAAATATACTGTATATTATTGTATAGGTACTTATTATTGCTATATTTTAGGTGCAAACACAGCTTAAACATAATCTATTGAAATAAATAAAAATTAAAAGTCTCTTGTCTTGTTCAAAAAGTATATAATTTATTTTATATATTTTTTGTTATTTACATGGAAGTCAATCTTTTTGTCTTTTGTCTGTGTTAATTATATATTTTTAAACCAATATAATACACTCATGGTGTGTCTATGAAACCTATCCTAACTAACTTCCATAAACTCTTAAATGCATAATATTATAGGAATTTTATATTTACATTTACACTATAGTAGGTACATTTAGAATGACGCTTGTGATAACTATAATATTTTATTGTTATAATGTGTTATAACTTAAATGTGAAAAGTTAAAACATACATTCTAATAATTATTCATTGTTTTAGTTAGTGTATTTCTATCAGTCTATCAATACTATGTACTTTTGTCTCTTGGTTTACCTATATGTAGCTATATTGAATTACATTTATTAACCAACTTTCCTATTAATTCATACATATACATTACTTTTTAACTATTGCCCTGATAATATAAAACTGCCTCATAAAATATTATAATTAATGAATTACGTGTTATTTTTGACTCCAAATTTTCTTTTAAATATCATGTTTATACCATAAAAAATAAATTGTATGTGAAATTATGTTTAATAAAACAAATGTGTACACATTTTAATAATGAATCAGCCTTAAAAGTTCTGTAATATTCTCTAATACGATCCAAACTTGAATAGCCTCTTTAGATTGGCATTGGGATAGTATCTCCCAATATCAGTGTTTAAGTTCTGTTAAAAATAATTTTTTTAGATATTTAAGCTATAAATACGGATAAAAAAATTCCTCATACATGGTATGATCATATAAGCAGTTTTTTAATATCATTCTATTAAATAAAAGATTTTAATTGCTTAATTTAATACTCTTATTTAATATACGCAATAATCATATTGATTGCCTTGAAGTAATACAGCGTTTAAATTTTAAAATTAATATTCTAGAAATAAATCCTTATATTATTATCCTTTATTTGGTTCTAGTTCATACAATATGCACTATCCTGTGAATAAACTAATGTTGGTTAGTAATTCTATCTGTATTAATGATTTATTTAAAACATCACTCAATGAGTTAAATAAATTATCATATTATTATAATATAATATGATAATTTATTTATTATTATATTGTTTATTATATTATATTATTAATTATTATATTGTAATTTGTAAATTAAGTATTTTCACTCACTGTGTATATTTTTGTAATTTTTTATACTTCTTTGATATTAAATAGTATAATATAGTATAAATTTTGCCAATCTTCTTTTAATTTTATTATTATCTTATCCTTTTATTAGTTTTTTTAGTATGTAGGTACAGTTTTTAGTTTAAATTAAAT
>NC_042495.1:34754031-34758951 GCF_005508785.2 Acyrthosiphon pisum | reverse complement strand
AGATATTTAAGCTATAAATACGGATCAAAAAATTCCTCATACATGGTATGATCATATAAGCAGTTTTTTAATATCATTCAAATAAAAGATTTTAATTGCTTAATTTAATACTCTTATTTAATATACGCAATAATCATATTGATTGCCTTGAAGTAATAGAGCGTTTAAATTTTAAAATTAAAATTCTAGAAATAAATCCTTATATTATTATCCTTTATTTGGTTCTAGTTCATACAATATGCACTATCCTGTGAATAAACTAATGTTGGTTAGTAATTCTATCTGTATTAATGATTTATTTAAAACATCACTCAATGAGTTAAATAAATTATCATATTATAATATAATATGATAATTTATTTATTATTATATTGTGATTTGTAAATTAAGTTTTTTCACTAATTTTTGTAAATTTATACTTCTTTGATATTAAATAGTATAATATAGTATAAATGTTGCCAATCTTCTTTTAATTTTATTATTATCTTATCCTTTTATTAGTTTTATTAGTATGTAGTATGTAGGTACAGTTTTTAGTTTAAATTAAATGATTATGAATATTATAATTATTTATATGATTATGGTTACTTTATATACCTACCTATTTCTATTACCTACTATACATAGGCGGGATGCCGGGTATGCCATATAAAAATCAATAAAAAACTCTTAAAAAATTCTTAAAAAATATGTATAATTAAAAAAATAAATAAAAAATCAATAAAAAATTCTTTAAAAATCTGTATTTGATAAAAAAAATCAATAAAAAATTATTAAAAAAATTCTTAAAAAAATGTTAGTATTAAAAAATTAATAAAAAAATAAATAAAAAATTCTTAAAAAATATGTTATTATTAAAAAATAAATAAAAAAATCATTAAAAAATGTGTATTTATTAAAAAAATCTTAAAAAATTCTTAAAAATATGTTATTATTAAAAAATAAATAAAAAATTCTTAAAAAAATCTTCAAAATCTATATCTGATAAAAAATCTTATAAAAATTCTTAAAAAATATGTTATCAACAAATAAATAAAAAAATCATTTAAAAATGTGTATTTATTAAAAAAATCTTAAAAAAATTCTTAAAAATATGTTATTATTAAAAAATAAATAAAAAAATAAATAAAAAATACTTAAAAAATTCTTAAAAATATGTTATTATTAAAAAATAAATAAAAAATACTTAAAAAATTCTTAAAAAATGTGTATTTATTAAAAAATCTGTATCTGATAAAAAATCTTAAAAAATTATTAAAAAATATGTTATCATTAACAAATAAATAAAAAATCATTAAAAAAATCTTAAAAATCTGTATCTGATAAAAAATCAATAAAAAATTCATAAAAAATATTTAAAAAATGTTTTTAAAAAATAAATAAAAAAATCATTAAAAAATGTGTATTTATTAAAAAAATCTTAAAAAAATTCTTAAAAATATGTTATTATTAAAAAATAAATAAAAAATCTGTAAAAAAATTATTAAAAAATGTTAGTATTAAAAAATAAATAAAAAATAAATAAAAAATCAATAAAAAATTCTTAAAAAATCTTTTTTTGATAAAAAATCAATAAAAAATTATTAAAAAATTCTTAAAAAATATGTAACAAAAAACTATCTAAAAAACCATGTTATGTGTTTGTATTGTTATGTTATGTTATGTATTTTTGCACATTAGCAAATTTTAACTTTACACTAAGTTAAGCTACTTTTTTTTCAAATTTAACTTTAACTTAACGAGTTAACGAAAAAAATACGAGTAACTTTTAACTTAACTTAACGAGTTAAAAAAAATCGTTAACTTGCCCAGCCTTGCAAATTAATATACTAAAGTACATATTAATTTAAATTTAAATTTAACTTATTAGCTGATCCCACACAATATGATGGAGATGATAGTGTATCAGGTACTGAAGACAATAATCAAGTAGCTGTGGATTCTGATGGTAGTGGAGATTTATTTATTACCAGACATGTGCAAGCTGTGATAAGTAATTCACCTGCACAGGCTAATTATAAGACATTTTCATACGATTAGTTTCAGCGATTCTCAAACTATGGTACGCAGAAAGCTACATGGTGGTATGTGGGAGTGTGCGGCAGCAATAAGTTAATACTTGTGACGGACAGTTCTGTTTTTAATAATTAGTGGTACATGGTCGATACATAATGCACATGAATGGTATGCAAAAAAAAATTTGAGAATCGCTGATTTAGTTAGTTTTGCTATTTTTTGTTATAAATAAAATTATATATAATATGATACATTTTGTTTGATAATATATTAATATGGTTATTTTTATTAGGGAATGAAGATTATTTTATACTTGAGGAAGAATTAGATCCGGATATGGTCAACATGATGGAAATAGATAATCGGAGACGAGAAGTAGAGATACAAAATATTCCTTTTGTGCAAGTACCTATAAATCTTCCTTTGCCACCAAACAGCAATATATGTGTAGTGTGCAAAGATTTAGAAAGAACACATGCCTTGATCCCATGTGGCCATTAAGCTATATGTGGTAATTGTGCCGAATTGTTGCACCCAAAGCGTTGTCCATTGTGCAAAGCGAATTTCAGTTCAACTCTACGTATTTGGTCATAATGTTCACTGTTTTTTGGGCACAAAATCAATTATTTATGTATATTATTGTGATTAAAGTAATTAATTTTAGTATTAGGAATTAGTATCTACAAAAAAGGTTAAATTCATTTTTGCAAAAAAAATTGCATTTGAGAATGTCACTGCGTGTGCCTACTGTGTATAAAATATAACAATATACTCTAAAAATGTCATATATATACGAATAATATTTTTAAATGACAACAATATATAGGTACCTAACTAAAATCGTTACTATTGGTTTTAATATGTAATTGTCTAATTTCGTCCAAATTTGAATTTAAAATGTTTGTAATAAATAACTGTTTATATTTTTTATAGATTTTTTGGTTACAATATGAACTATTTATGAAAATCTTTATAATTTTTAAATTACAATGAATGACAATTATTGAGATTTTGATAAATGTTGTCAAAATTTGAACTTTAAATGCTTATAAAAAAAATTGTGCTAATGTATTTTTAATATTGAACTGCTAGTGTAACAATACATCAGGAGCCCTTTATTAAATTTGCAAACTTTTTTACCCAATAAATAACATTTTATTGACATCCATAGAAAAAAAAAAGTAAAAAAAATTGAAAACTGAAATTGTTGTAAACAGCTCAAAATAAGTCAAAATGTTTTGAAAATTTTATCGTGTATAGAAAATGCTAATATAAACATTCAGTGAACATTTGATGTATTTACGGTTATTTGTTTAAAACTTTTTAACTTAACTAGCTAGTTTATTTTCTAATCAACTTATGAACTTAACTAGTTCAATTTACAATTGAAATAACTTAGCTTTTCTCAGTTGATTTTAAAAAAATCCAACAAGTTAAAATAATTTTGAAATTTTTCGTTTATACGTAAATATTATTACTATATCAGTATAAAATAAAAATAATCCAATACAAAAACACAAACATTTCTGTTCTTTTTCTGGATAACATAATTTTGTGTATATTAATATATTTTATTAAGTTGTAAATTATTTATTCTGCAAGTTGCAATTATAAATGTTTTTGATAAAATTAATAATTTTAAATTACAAATTGACTATTGACAATTGTTATATTTTAATGTTATACAACTTATAATATATATCAGGGATGGGCAACTCAAAGTAACTAGCGGGCCACTTTTAAGTACTTTAAAATCTAGCGGGCCGCAGTGCATAGGAGAAAGCAAAAAATATGACATTCAATTGCTATACGATATAAAAAAATATATTTGTTAAATTATTAATTTGAGATGAGCATTGGCGCAACTAGACATTTGAAGTAGGGAGTGCTTAAGCTCCACCTTTTTTTTGTGACTCGATGGGACCTATCCGACCTAACATCACTATTTGCCTATATGTTTGCTTTTATTAACCACTAAGACAAAACAAAAACCATAGTTTTGGGTCTACACAGGACAGTACAAATTATTTTTAAAAACAGAAACAAAAAAAAAGTCATAGGTACTTGATGTGGACCCAGAACAAAAAGTCACTTAAAATTAATTTTTTTGATTTAATTTTTAATTTTTTTGTTAATAATAATAATAATAATATAGTATATTTATTTATATGTTTTAAACATTATTTTTTAGTTGAATGTTTTCATCATCATCATTATATCCATCGTTCTGTTCATGGTTACATATTTTCTTTGCTTTTTATTCATCACTGTGAGTTTCAGTAGTCTCGTCCAAATTATTTTTTTGTGTTGATGTATTTTGTTTAATTTTGTTTTTAAAATTAAAGATTGAAAACATGATTAAAATCGATTAATTAACACCCGTAAGTCGTAATAAACATACAATTGACGATTCAATATCGATTAATATATTATTATTAGCAATAATAATATAAGAAACGCCTCTAACACACCATGCGTAATACGTAAATATAGTGTTCTGTGTTACAACCTAAGACCATTTATTATAAATCTTAGTATCCCAGTAGACTGTGTTGTGTTTGTTGTGGCGTATCGGCGTACCGCCCGTATACCAAACGTCATTATGACGAGAATATTTCCGTCCCTCGAATAATACAAGATTATATTAATGTGTTATGTACCTACGGACTAAAATATACCATACAGATATATATAGAACAGACTATTTAAAATACCTAACTAGGCCCCTTCGGCATCCTTATTTCTACTAAATTAAAATCAACACATCCAATAGGTAATTCAAAATTATAAATAACAAAATGTTATATTTCAAAAATTACTCTTGTGTTATAATTGTAATTTGATAAACTTTTTTTTTTTAATTTTTAAACGATTTTTTAGGGGACGCTAATTTTGACCTAGGGG
>NC_042495.1:34750932-34753361 GCF_005508785.2 Acyrthosiphon pisum | reverse complement strand
CCCCCCCCCCCCCCTATAGTTGCGCCAATGGAGATGAGTATAGTTTAAATTAGTAAATAATAGAAAAGTAAAAGGGTATATAGTGTACATCATGATAAAAGTTCAATAAAATTGTAGATATTTTAAAATTTATAAATTAGAAACTAGAAAGACACATTTACTCTTTATGTGATTTACATACTAATTAAAAAAAAAGAAATTAACTTTTTTTAAACTGAGTTAAGTTAATATTTTTGTCCATATTAACTTTTAACTTATCGAGTTAAATTTATAATTTGTTATCTTTTAACTTTTAACTTATCGATCTTGTGACTTCTTAACTTAACTTAAATTAACTTGAGTTAATTATTTTCATTAACTTGCCCCCCTATGCATTTCAAATCATTGAACCGGAGCTCTGGTATTTACAAAAATGTACGGAAAACGAAACACACTCTTGCCATCAAACTTTCAAGGTCAGACAGGTCAGTAGTCTGTATAAACTTTAAACTGTAGTATTGAGTATTGACTATTGACGTATTGTACAGATTTTGTACTTGTCCGTGGCGGAACATCTGTACTTCAAATTTCGCGGTTATCATTTTCCTTCATCCCGTCACATATTTCCTCCATAGACATAATTGTATTGATATCTATAGTTTCCTCCATGCTTCATATGTTTTTATAAACATTTTATCTCTGGAAAATTTTTTATCAAGGTTACAGTTTTTAATTTTCTTTACCTCATTCAGTTCGTCAGATCAATAACGTAAAGTAAAAAAGTCGAAGTTGAGCCGTTGAGGTCGTAGATCATCCATTAAAAGTAAGTACATGTTTATACATTAATGCATTATACTAAATTTA
Source organism: Acyrthosiphon pisum (assembly GCF_005508785.2). Lineage (NCBI taxonomy): Eukaryota > Metazoa > Arthropoda > Insecta > Hemiptera > Aphididae > Acyrthosiphon > Acyrthosiphon pisum. The sequence goes on along the minus strand of NC_042495.1, from coordinate 34,752,518 downwards.
ATACATTTATTACTATAATAGTAGTATTATATTATTACAATTTATTATACATTTTATTGACAATTTGTGATGTGATCATATAAAATCGAGTTAATATTAAATTATTAAACCAGTAAAACCAACTCCATTATTACCCATTTAATGGCATGCAAAAAATGTGTTATTATTTTTAATAATTTTCTTATTATAATTATATTTAATTCAGTCTGTTCGTAGTATAAAATAATTGAGTACCTATTTGACAAATTCAAAAAGTGTGAGATGTAACTTGTCTAAGTGTCTAAAAAAAAAATTTGCAATTTGTTGTTTGAATAAGTATATTAATTTAATTTAATATTTTGTTATCTTTAGGTTTTTATCCAATCTATATTCTTAGTACTTGAACAATATTAATGAGTAACCTATATTGAGTTTTATAAACTATAAAACACCTACAATGTTTTAAAAAATTGTCTACAACATGAGCTTAACACGATCGGCTGAACGTAAATTTGTTATGTTACTCACTATACTCCTTTTCAAAAGAGAATATACCGCTTTTGCGCATGTCAAATGATTTGATTGGCGTGTCAAAAACCACGCGATCATTCAAACAATGGGAAATTAGTGAGGAATTCGCGCCGCTGGACATAATTTGGTTTCTGACTGGTATATTCTCTTTTGAAAAGGAGTATAGTAAGACAGAGACAACAAATGTGTAGCCGTATAGCATCCTTCTTAATTTAAAATAATACTCACTATTCTCACTATTTAAAAAAATTAATAAGTGGCAACCTTTTTCAAGGAGGAATGATGGCGATCAATTAATTTAACTGATTTGTAGAGGTGTTTAGGGGTGACATATAGCTAACAAATATTTTTAAAATAAATTTGATTTTTAATGAAGCAATTTATAAATATTTATTGAAAATAATTTATAAAGTAAGATAAAATATTAATATTAGAATATTAAAATTTCTAGTTAGCATACTTGATAAAATTAATTTACAATATAGGTAATGAGTTCCAAATTTTGTATTTCTTATGAAAAGATCGAATTCGCCTGTTCCAAATGACAATCATAAGGCCTTTAATAATTAGATGTGATAAATGTGCTCCCTTTATCTACCGTTTCCTATAAATACCACTAACTACAATTTACATAAGTGTTAACCTACTTTTTTTAATTTTTAAAATATATTATAATCTAGGTAATAGGAATAATATGTATATTCTCTTGTTGGATCTGCTGTTGACCCAGTACAAATATTTACTGTTAAATTATAGTAGATGAGATTTCTATAATAATAATAATAATAATAATAATAGATCTTTCTCTTGGTATAATTCATAGCAATTACCTTTACAAAGCCATTACATTAATGAATGTTGAATTATATTTAATTATCTTACATGTATATAATTATTGTTTTAGACAGACATAATGTCGATCCGAAAAATATTGGTTGCAACTAAACCGTTGTCCAGAAGTATCCATGGAAGCAAACCTCTATGTGAAGATGCTCGTTTGAAAAATTTAAAGGAATGGCAAACATTATTCCAAAAACCTGATGGTGTACCAGTTTACCTGAAACGTGGAATGACTG
>NC_042495.1:34749728-34750832 GCF_005508785.2 Acyrthosiphon pisum | reverse complement strand
ATCGCCTTTTAGTTGGTTTCATAGTCATAGGTACTTTTGCTGGACTTGCAAACTCATTCAAGTTCTTGTACGAAGAAGTAATTAAACCATGAATAATGAAAATATGTAGATTTCACAGTTAGTTTTGTAATTATAATAATAATACACTGAGCAAATGTTATAACATAATAAATCATGTATTATTATTCAAAAGATATCATGAATTTTGTACTTTATTTGATCAAAAAAGAAAAACCAATTTATCTTGAATTATATTTCTAAATAAATAAAAAAATTACCATACAAATAATAATTTCTAGTTAAAATTGTTATGTTCCTCATATATAAAATGATTAAAGAATAGTATAATTATATCTTTTAGTAAAACTAAAAGATAGATTTTATAGATTTTGCCTTACTTAAAATTATTAAAACTATAATCAATACTTCAATAGTTCTAAGATGATGTGGTGAGTGGCACTGAGGAAGGCGTTTGTTGTGGAGGTTGATTGTTCACTATAATAAATTTTTGCAATACAGCAAAAATTATTCCTGAAATCCCTAATATGATGAGTCCAGTGAATGTGATTGACAACCAAGCAGGGATTCCTAAAGATTCTAAAAAAAAAAAAATTAGACTCATAATTTGTTAATTAGTTGAAAAGAAAAATATTTAATGTACTGATTTTGCTTCTTGATGTTATTGGTTATACATTATTACTTTATCATTTATTTATATTTTTATGTGTGTAAAATCTAATTTTCATTTGTTGAAAGCTACAAATGAAAATATTTGTATGAATGTACACTACAGTGTACACTTACGCAATTAACTATTTAGTGTTGTAAAGTTATTTCACAAAGGATATGGTTATGATCAGGGCTCGTAACTTCAAGCACTATAAATTGCATAAATAAGCATGCATTCATGCACTAAAAATTGTCAAAATATGCACTAAAAAGTTCGAAAATATGCATTTATATGCCCTAACATTTTAAAATTATGCACTCAAAATATGCATTATGTAAAAAAATCATCAGCAAATTTTTAAATAATAAGAATAAATCAATACATTTTAAAAGTATTTTTATTCCCTTTTGAATTTTATATATTTAACAGTCAAA
>NC_042495.1:34741258-34749678 GCF_005508785.2 Acyrthosiphon pisum | reverse complement strand
CATAAAATATTCTATGCTCAATCGTGTTGCTAAAAAGGTCAATTGTTTTATGCTCAATCGTGCTTTACCGGTATAAACTATAGAGACGGTGAAAAAAAATTCCTTGAAAAAAGCTACACACGAACAATCCAGGAAAAAATTCCCCGACCCTAGGAAAAAAAACCCCCAGACTACAATGTTACTGACAACTAAACAGGTAGGTACATGCAATTGATTGATTAATTATTTTTAAAAGCTAATTAGAGTAATTATCACATTATTAATATTTAATTACAATTATATTATACTTACTATTAGTTGTATAGTATACCTACTTTTTATTAAAAAAATTAATATATAATAAATAATTTTCAAAAATTAACAATAATATTATTTTGTTTTATACCACGATTTTAAACAACATATTATGTTAATAGTCTTTTTAAAAGATTAGGTACCTACTACCTACATTCATTGATTATTTATTTGATAATTATTTGGATTATTTGACATATCAATCAATTGAAATATTAGATTCTGAGCGGAGCGAGGAAGCTATTGGTTTTACAATGGTATTTATTTATTTTTTTTTATATCCTGTATACAAAATTTCTACCGGAAGGAGCGCTTTGATTTCAACATATAGTAACTTATCTTTTAGCAAATTGGATCTAGATGGTACTTTAGGGAGGTCATTTTCCGGTTTTCTTAATAGTTATTTAATGCCACGGGGAAAACCACCGAAAAATTACGAAAAAACGCTAAAAATGGGATTTTAATTTCTAACGCTTTGTTTATCACCATATAAACGAATAAAATATTATAATATAATATTAATTCAACTTACATGATAAAATAAATAATAACAATATAAAATATCCAGACTGACAAGCCGTCTCCACTCAGAATCGTTTTTCTTATACAATGATATTATATTATTGAATTCAAGTCTAATACAATCCATTATGCAATGACCCACTTGTAATCTACTGTACAGCAGAGCGACATCCACTTACCTGTTTTTTTTATTTTTATTTTACAATCTTTTAAATATTGTATCTACAAGTTAAACTTGTATAATTGACTTCTAATAATAATAATTATTATTAATATTTATATTTTGCTTAAATTTTATTAGGAAACGTAATATTTTATTTTGGGGATATATTAATATTATAGTATATAATTTAAAAAATTATTATTGTTAATGTCTGAAAATTATAATATAAACATTTAGATATAAGTTAAACTGTATTCAATATAGGTACCTAAATATTTCAACTTTGAACATAGATTGGTTTTTTAAATTAATTTTTCTTTAATCTCTACTTGATTTTTAATTTTTTCAATGATATATAATATATATATAATGTATACGGTATACCTATATGGCTATACTATAAGTATATAGTTGTAATTTAATATTAATAATGTGATATTTACACTAATTATAGCGTTGAAAAAATATTTGCAAATCATTTCTATGTGTTTAGTGAATAATATAAACTAATATTGTAGTCTGGGGATTTTTATTTTGATTACCACTGTCCACAGATATATTATATTGTACTTAATGCACTTTTCTGTGTATAAATATATTATATTATTATTATTATGCATAAGATCATGGCATAATATCTATCAACTGTAATCGATTATCGTGATTTACGACAGTATATAGGTAGATATCATGAATATTAATATTTTCAACAGTAAAAAATTTAAATTTATTTTTAGTAATTGAACACTGGTTTGTTGACGGCACATTTTCATGTTGTCCTAGTATTTTCACCCAATTATATACAATCCACAGTTTAATATTATGTGATGTTGTTCATTTGGTTTATGTTCTTTTACCAGATAAAAAGAAAGTAACTTAACGCCGTATGTTCTTAGCTTTAAATGTTTTAAAACAAAATTTAAATCCATTGATGATTATGGCTGATTTTGAAAAAGCTGCTATGAATGCAGCTCTATTTGTATACTCAAATACAAAATCCAAGGTTGTTTTTTTCATCTTGGACAATCAATTTGGAGGCAAATTCAAAATATTGGGTTAAGTAATAAATATTCTACTGATCCAGAATTTACCCTTAATATTAAAAAAAAAATACCAGCATTAGCATATTTACCCGAAAATCTTGTTGAAGATAGTTTCAAAAACTTTCTTCAAACAGAATTTTATAAAAATAACGAGGAACTACTGTCAACCTTTCGTGTTAACAGAAGAGGACGAAAGACACCTCCACTGTTTCCTATTGGAATATGGAATTGTTATTTTTTAGTTGAAAAAGATATTCCACGCACAAATAATGCAGTGGAAGGCTGGCATAATTGTTTCAATTCGTTGTTAAATTCAATTCATCCATCTATTTAGATTTTTATCAATGCATTGAAAAAAGAAAATAATATAAACCTTTATAAAGTTACTTTCTGGAATATCATTACCAAAAAAGAAAAAATATAAAGATTCTGCAATTTGTATTAAAAAATTAACTTCAACATTTGACCCAAATACTTCTAATATTCAAAATGATTATGTGGGATACCTATTAATTTTCAGTTGCAATTATAATTTAAATTTTGTTTTTTATACATTTATCGATTGCCTACCTGAAAATGTACTGCTGCAAATCAGAATTTTTATTCCGGGCAACGGAAAAAGTTACGATTAATTTTGAAAGCATACACCGAATATTAAATAATGAATTGAACAAAGTTTGAGTCACATGTTGGTACACTTAATGGGCAACGAAGTGCACGGGTTCAGCTAGTATAACATAATTTAGATTAATTGCATGCTATTACTTGATTATATCACAAACCGATTCAAGCACCGATCTATGATAAGAAAGTATTGACTTAAAAGTTAATAATAATAATATAATATAGGTAATATGATATAATATATAATGGCATATATTATCATATATTTATATATGATATACAAAACATATATTATATCATATTATAACAATAGTGGAAATATATACACAATGCATATTAATACAAAATATGTTTTACGCATTATTATTAATAAATTATTATGTAGATAATATTATTTCTAATATTATATTCAATTACCTATAGACGTAATGTATAATATATTAATGTAGGTATTTTATACTCACGAATAATACAAGTTTCATTGTGTGATCATCAAAATCAATCGAGTGAAAATTGGTAAATACGACAATGTCAGGACGTCTTCACTGAAAAAGGTATAGTATAATATTATAATAAGCTATATCGTGAGTCGTGAAAACGTGCCACGTGCCCAACAACTTACACCGAGAACTGTAGTTTAAAAACTAAAGAATGCCGGAAGAATATGATATGCTCGATATGGCTGCGACTAGAAAATTGTGATTGCAACGAAATTAAGTTACAATTATTTCGATTACTCGTGACCAATGTAAATACTGTAAAATAATCAGTGCCGTGAATACCGGGTGTGCAGAGTGCGCACCGCACACACGTGTAAGTCTACACGACAAATTAAATAAAGTAATAACCAATTATTTTTATTTTATTTTAAACAATGTAAAACAATTTAATGTACATGAGTTCGGGAGGTTCGGACATATATTCTGCTGGAATACGACTGACTCCCCTGGATGACGAGCGCGGACGACAGACCCGCTGTGGCTACCAAAACTGTCCACGCAGCGGAATGTCATATTGTGCTGTCGCCGTGCTCGTTCCCACGGGTACTCGGATACATATATAATATCATTAATCATAATATATGATATATACAACATACCTACATATAATAAGAAATGCTTATATTACGATTTACTACTTCTAAATGAAATAGGTTTATAACGCACAATATATTGCATAATATATTGTAGGGCCTCTAAACATTCATATTAAACTATTATTAAATTATTAAAACATATAAAGTATTTATTATTGGTTTAGAAACGAAACCAATGATATTTAGTATCTATTAAATAATTAATTATTACTGTTGTCCATGGTCCTATCAGAATTAAGAAGTATACCTATATATTGTACATTTTCGTCAGTATTTTCATGTAATACTATTAATAGTATTTATCAATAGACGATATTCAACTATGATGGTGCCGAACTTATAAAGAAATACTATATAAAGTATTAAAGTATAAACACTATATACCTAGTCTATAACTTAGTTTTGGGTTGGAAAATATTAAGTACGCTAGCATTGTATAAACAAATTATTATTTTTTTTTAACTCAACAAAAAGTGTGTATTAACTTTTAACTTTTTGTTATTGGTGCATATTGATTTAACTAAACTGAATTGAAAAACAATCATTAACTTGCCAGCCTTGATATTAGGTAATAGCATTATCAATAGACAATATTCAACTATATAATAAATTAGTACCGCGAACACACCTCTCGACGTCTCGTCTTGTTGGTTTTTAGTTTTTTACTGATTGTTCCTAATGACTCTTTTGAAACTTGATTGTTGTAATAATTTATAATTTGTTGTGAAGCACTTGGAGATTTTCATAATTCTTTTTTCTATATATAGCATGGAGTCGTGAAACGTGATAATTGTTTTTAGATTTTGAACTGACCGAGAGAATGTATTGATTTTACAATGATGTGTATTTTTATCATTTTTTTTCTGATGGTCATCAACATTTTGGGTAGTAAAAATATTTCTATTTTCTGATAGAAAAGTGAATATAGTTGGTTCTTTTCGGAGGTAAAAATCGAAAACTTCAGTTTCAGAAGTTAAAAATCATCAATAAAAACAAAAAAAAGGTGGATAAGTAGATGTCGCTCTGCTGTACAGTAGGCTACAAGTGGGTCACTGTATAATGGATAGTAATAAATTTGAATTCAATGATGTAATATCACTGTATAAGAAAAACGATTCTGAGCGGAGACGGTATGTCAGTCTAGGTATAAGATATACATATATTATATACTTATCTATGGACTATGGTATTAAAAAAAAAAATTGACCAATAATAGGTATTTATAAATTTCCAAATTAATCATATCACAATATCAATTAGGTACTTATAACGTGTTATACATCAACAACAAATCGTGGTACTATTATAGATATAATATAATAGTGTACTTTAGAAGTTTCAAGTACTCACGAATAATATTATACAATCACAACAAAATAACTAAAATAGTTATTCCAGGTTTTTTAATATATAATTTCGTCCAAATTTTAGCTTAAAATGGCTACATCATGCTACACTATACCCTCCTATCCCATCAATGCCTAGTGCATACAGGGATGGGCAAGATACTCAAAAATTAGTATCGCGATACTAGATACTAAATAATTTGATTTGGATTATCAAGATACTAGATTAGTGTTTGAAGTATGAAATATTTATTGAAAATCACAAAAATGTGAAACATTGAAATTTTTTTTAACACAATGCTCAGTGTTTTAAATTCTAATGTATAAATACAGTGGGTTAGGTATACATACAGATACCAAACAGTTATGAAGGTAATTTATGACAATTATATGTAAATATAAAACTTATTTAGAAATAAAACAAAATTTTTTAAAATACTGAAATATTTCAAAATTTTAAATTTCATGAAATTTTCAAACATTATATACTAGATACTCTATACTTACATTTTAAATATTTAGATACTCGGTACATTTGAAAAAATTAGTCATAGTTTATGACGCAAAAGATTTTTTTAAATTTTATTTATACACAATTATAATTATATAGGTAGGTTGTAAATCCAGACAAATGCATTTAACTTTAAAATTCCAAATATTAGTTAAGTATAAATATATTGTAATAAGTCAATCGTTAAATTAAATAAATAAATAATAATAAAAATAAATCATAGATATCATCGTATTGAATAGTATATAATGACACGACAAAAAAACGTTAAATGCATTTAACTTTAAAATTTCAAATATTAATTAAGTATAAAATATTATTGTGTTCATTACTTATTTTATCGCCGTCATCTGTCACGCGAAAGGTGGACTATACCTACAGACATACAGTCAACAAGTACGAATAGAATGATGCACTTTGTACAGTCGTATAGATTACGGATATGGATATCTAATATAGGTACGGACCAGAGACGTACAGTAAAGACGTAAAGTCTCATTCAACGTGTATATGTGGTGCGTCACAGTACACAGATATAACTTAATATGGCTAATAGGTTGAAAAATAATTTCGTATAAGTTGTAGGTACTGCAATTGAATTATGGATTTATAAATTTGAATTCACCGCGCATATTATTTTACACATATTATATATTATATTAGTATTATACTAAAACCTAAAACATAGTCAAACAGTCGCGGTTGGTATAGATAGGCGAGTAAAAATAATCTAAAAAAATTAATTTTTTCAAAGTATTGCACTAAAGTATCGAGTATTTTTTGACAAAATTATTTTGTGAAATACTCGATACATAGTCTAAAGATGTATCGCGATACTCGATAATCGATATTTCATTTAATTGTATCGAGATACAAGATACAAGATACAATTGTATCTAAGATACGTATCTTAGGTACTTGTATCGAAGATACTGCCCAACACTGAGTGTATACCACACCGTGCCCTTCCTCTCCCGTCAATGTCTAGTATACATATCACACAGGACCCCTTCCCTTCCATCAATTTTGATAGAAAACATTATTAAGTATACTATATTACCTTCTATCTACATTTGAATATTATATATATGTATACAGAGCTGTGATGGAATTGGAATTTTTCATAGGATAGTCTACTATACCATCATTTAATAATATTAACAACATAATAAATCCACTAACAGGTATATTATTCATAACATATGGTTATAGTTAACACTAAATTATAAACAAATAATGAATACATTATATACTCCAATCCACAACCCCTTAAGAAATTCAGAGACAAGCACCTCTCATTTACTAGTATATAGAACATCGATATAGTATTCAATATTAGATTATTGTAAGAAAATACTTTAATAATATACAGTATACACTATACACATTCTAGCGTGTCATACATACTTACATACATACATATATACATAATTACATACATATATTATGACTATTTCAACTATTCAATTTTTTTATAAGTTTTCATGACCGATTTATTGAACATTAATCAACTTATCAATCTATCGAGTATTCGAGTCCTTATATGTAGTACACATTATACCCCAACTCGATTCTAGTCCATATTCCAAACTTTTATACATGTATATACCCTAAACCAAACTTATATACAATTATGTATACCTACCTATAGATGTGCGAATGATACATATTATATTATTATACATAAGCAGTTTAGTAATACATAGTTAGAAGATAGTTATGCATTTTTACTCATCAATAATAAAATATAATATAATTATGTACATAAAGAGGTATGTTGAATATATTTTTTTCATATTATATTCATACACTTACATACAAATCTAATTGACTATTTCAATTATTATTGGCTTATTCATTAATTTTTTTTATAAAAATCACCACCGATAATCGAATATCAATCGACTTATCAATCTATCAACAATACATTTCAGTTTTCCACACCTAACTCAATAATTCTAACCCATTGAAAATTATACCTCAAAACTACTCTACTTATACATATATACTATAATATATTGATACTCCCAGACATGTATAATACATTGATATATTAATTACAGCTACATAATATTATATATATTCGTATAATGCACACTACACACAATATATAAGCACCATACATAATAAATAATATACTACAATTAAATTATACGACACATAGCTAGAAGATAATTATATATATATATATAAGTAAAGATGACATAGTTATTACTAAATTATCATGATAATCATGATACGGTGCACCTATTAAACATTAGCCCATTCATATTACACACATATTATATAGAATGTACAGACCAGCTCGATTATTTGAATTAATTAATTTTTACATCGATTAATCATTTTATTTAACCTCATTTTTTATAAGTAGGTTTTTAATTTATCACCACCGATTAATTAGGTATTAATCGAGTAATCGATCTATCAACTATTTTATAATACGAATATAGGTAATACAAACATAGATGGTATATGAATTCATATGTTATATTAAGTATGAGTAATGTACATGCTTACATACAGGTGAACATACATTTTTAGATATATCTATACATTCATAAACATCATACATAATAACTTAATAACTAATAAGTACTTAGTACCTATACCGATATTAGCTACCTATACATGTTACATACATGCAGAGGCGTAGCAAACTAGGGATTTTTCATAGAATAGCCTACTATTTTACACACCTTACAGTATCAATACCCTGATAAACCTACTCACTCAGTGCCGCAACTACCGCAGGTGCAGGCGGTGCAAGGCACCGCCTGATGGGCCTCACAAGTATGTGTATGGGGCCTCGAATTTTACC
>NC_042495.1:34738864-34741158 GCF_005508785.2 Acyrthosiphon pisum | reverse complement strand
GTTCCTTGTTAATTATGATAATTCATCTCATAGATAATAGAAGGTTATTATCTATGATTCATCTAGTCTTCACACCAGACGGCAAATAAAAACGGTTTATATCACTATCATGGATGGAAAATATCATATCAGTTTGGCTTGGAATAAACAACAAATCACAGGCCGCAGAATTTAAAAATATTTAAATTTTTAATATTAAATTATTAGATACAATACAATTTCACAACTGTGAACTGAGCACTGACTACTGAGTATAAAATAAATGCATAATTTTCATTATATTATATATATCAATTCTTTAATATAATTATATATGTATTTTATGTATAATTGTATATTCTACAATTACAAATAAAACATTATAATATTAAAACAAAGATGAGCAAGTAGGTATCGCTCTGATGTACAGTAGGTTACGGGTGGGTCGCTGTAATGGATGGTGTTAAATTTGAATTCAATGATATAGTATCATTGTATAAGAAAAACAATTCTGAGCGAAGACGATCAGTCAGCCTATGATATTACTAAGTATATTAATTGATGATATAATTGTGAATAAAGTAATTTAAATATAACCTATTTTCGTTGAACCTTTTTTTAAATTTTCAATTTTTAGCTATAAAAGTTGAACATTTTATAAATTTTTAACTACAAAATATTTATTATTTTGTCAAAATTTGAACTTTAAATACTTATTCAAAAACATTGTGCCTATGTATTTTTAATGTTTTCCAACAGCTATTGTAACAATATATCAGGGGCCTTGTATTAAATTTTCACGCTTTTTGGCTCAACAAATACAAATTTATTGATATTTGAAGGAAAAAAACTAAAACAATTAAAATTTGAAATTATCCGTAAATAGCTCAAAATGAATCAAACATTTTTCATATTTTTATGCTGTCATAGGGTTTTAAAATTTCATAAAATTTATTTTATTGAAATATTTCATTTCCATAAAAAATAAAATAAAATGTTTATTATATCTAAAAGTTTATAGTCACCAACTTCCAAGTGAAAATTTTTAAGAGTTGGTTTTGTGTATGTAACAAAAAAACAAGCAAAATATTTACATGTAATTAATAATTTTTTTAACAAATCTATATATAAAAAATTTAAACATTGCCTTTTAACTCTTAAGTTACAAACTCATAACATATTGTCGAGAGCCATGGCGATTGCAATTGCATATTATATTATATTTACTACATTATAATTATATTATAATAACAATGTATAGACATAAATTAGTATAAACCACTCTTAATAGTCGCGAATCGTGACCTTTTACAGTATACAAAATAGGATCTAAGTATTATATAAAAGAGCGCCTTTACATCACTCAACCACATACACACACATATACGACTTTTGTACAGTTTATAATAACTGAAAATACCCTATTATATCATTCACTGTTGAAATTGACTTCAACTTGATGGTTTTAAATAATTCAAACCTTTATCTTTTCGCTGATCGCTGAAGGTCCACATACAACATAATATTTTAAAACTCATATAAAAAATGTTTTTATTCTCAAAATAATGCCAGAAATATTTTTCAGAACTACCTACATATAGAATATACAAATATGAAATAATAAATCAACAAAAATAATATTTTTTTCTTTATTTCGAAGACGTGTGTAATCAATATATTATTTCTAATCATCTATAACCGAGCACATTCAAAAGAAAAACAAATATTTTTCATTATTTCATTGAAATATTTCAACAAGAGTGAAATTTCAAATTCAGAAACCTATGAATAGAAAATGAAAATATAAACATGTTCAGTGAAATTTTCATGTATCTACAGTTATTCGTTATTGAATAACAACAAAATAAGAAAATCGCTACATGAGAAATCGAGTGAATATGCAATGTTATAAAAATATGAAGGTCAAACGCTCATAAAAATTTCATTTGACTTTCTTGTAGACATTTTTTTTTTTTAAAAAGGTAGACCAACTTATGAGGAATCTTGTATTACTCTTCTTCTCTAAATCTTTGATGTAAATAGAAAAATTTTTATCAATTTCTAGCTCAAAATAATTGTTCGTAATTTGTACGTATTATGTCAATATTTAAAGTAGTTTTGAACTTTAAATCCTTATAAAAAAATTGTGAATTGGATTTTTAATATTTTTCAAATTTCATTGTAATAATATATTAGGAGCCTTGTATTAAATTGTCAAGATCTTTTACACAACAAATACAATTTTATTGACATTCATAGAAATGAAAACTAAAAAAAATTGAAACTGAAAATGTCCGTAAACAGGTTGAAACAAA
>NC_042495.1:34735031-34737673 GCF_005508785.2 Acyrthosiphon pisum | reverse complement strand
CCAAAGTATTATTCTGTATTTATTCACATATAAAAAAATTACATAGACAACCCATCCCACCCACGTCTAATTAAAGGTGTAGCGGGCGCTATACCTCTACTCTAGGATAGCCGCCACTGATTATTATTTTTTATTCGTTTCTATGGTGATAAATAAAATGTTAGAAATTAAAATCCCATTTTTAGCGGTTTTTTGTAATTTGTCGGTGGTTTTTCCTGTAGCATTAAATAATTATTGGGAAAATCGAATCTTGATCCACTTTGCTAAAAGATAAGATACTAGGTATATGTTGAAATCAAAGAACACCTTCTGGTAGAAATTGTGTCTACAGGATATAAAAATAAAATAAACACTGTATGGTAAAACCACTATCTTTCACGCTCCGCTCAGATTCCAAAATAATTATAACTAGTTACGTTTTATTAAACAATAAACAATGATACCTATGCCATTTAAAAAAATTACAATAATATGTAATATTTATAAAAGCTAAAAGGTTTATATTTGTTCTTATGTATTTTTGAACTTTATATATATACTTTTGTATCGACCATTATATTGAATATAATAAGTATAAAGAATAATACCTAATCAAATATTAATGTTGTATAAGAAAATTAATTATATCTTTTAAATTAATATCAATTATATATACCTATATTACATAGGCGTAAATATGGGAGGGGGGTTAGGGTCTCCCCAAAAATTGCCTACGTTTTGTTTTAAGCTTATTCAATATTATCAAAGTAAAGCTTTACCCCACCAATCACAAACGCTATTTGCGCCTATGCCTATATAATATAATATTGTATTATTAATTATTGCAGATGACAATTTAATAGAATATTTAGTATTTTTCGTCTTTTGGACTTTTGTTGAACGGTAAAAAAATGAGCCCGGACTTTTTGTAGGTACAGCTTTGTATCCCGATTACACTTGAAAATATTTTCCGAGTACCTAGGCGTGTATTTTTTTTTTTTTTGGTGTTAAGTAGGTACTTAAGTCTCGTTTTTTCTCAAACCATTTTAAATTAAATTTTTTTTAGTTTTTTTTTATATGAATGTCAATAAAATGTTAAATATTGGATAAAAAAGCTTGAAAATGTAATACAAGGATTTTAATATATTGTTACAATGACATTTGAAAATATTAAAAATAGGTACATTTGTACACAGATTTATATTATAATCATTTAAAGTTTTTCTATTACCTATGATAAATATTGAAACACAGAATAATTATTCTAGTTAAATATAGTATTTATCATGAATCATGATATAGTAATATATAATAAACCATGAACTAAGTAAGACATAAGTTCATGCAGTGGCGTACATTCAAATTTGCTCTGGGGGGGGTTCAAAAAAAATAACCAACACTAAAACCTTCTCTTTAAAACTACCCATTTTCCTAACAATCACAGGTTAAGGGGGTCATTGTATAATGGGTTGTATTAGACTTGAATTCAATGATACAATATTATTGTATAAGAAAAACGATTCTGAGCGAGGACGGTTTGTCACTCAGGATATTTTATATTGTTATTAATTATTTTATCATGTAAGTTGAATTAATATTATAAGATTAAAATTTTTTATTCGTTTCTATGGTGATAAACAAAGCGTTAGAAATTAAAATCCCATTTTTAGCGTTTTTTCGTAATTTTTCGGTGGTTTTTCCCGTGACATTAAATAACTATTGAGAAAATCAGAAAATAACCTCTCTAAAGTACCATCTTGATCCAATTTTCTAAAAGATAAGGTACTATATGTTGAAATTGACCTATAATAGGTACCTATAATAAATTCCAAATTAATCATATCATAATATCTATTAGGTACTTATAACGCGTTATACATCAACAACAAACCGTGATACTATCATAGATATATAATAGTATACTTTAGAAGTTTCAAGTATACCCAAGAATAATATTATACAATCACAACAAAATAACTAAAATAGTTATTCTAGGTTTTTAATATGTAATTTCGTCCAAATTTGTACTTAAAATGACTATAAAAATAAACTGTGTAAATGTATTTTTTAGATTTTTTGGTAACAGAATTAATTACTTACGTGGAATCTTGTTTTAAATTTTAATTCTTAGATACAAAAGTTGAACATTTTATAAATTTTTAACTACAAAATAATTTTTCAAAATTCGATCTTTAAATGGTTATAAAAAAAAAATGGGCCTATGTATTTTTAATATTTTTCAATTGATATTGTAACAATATATCAGGAGCTTTGTATTAAATTTTTACACTTTTTGGCCCAACAGATAAAACTTTATTAATATTGATAGAAAAAAAAACTAAAAAAATTGAAAACTAAAAATGTCCGTAAACAGCTCAAAAAGAGTCAAAATATTTTCAAAATTGTATGGTGTATAGGAAATGCTAATATAAACATTCAGTAAAATTTTCATGTATCTACAGTTATTCGTTTTTGAATTACAACAAAATAAGAAAATCGGTACATGAGAAATCGAGTGAATATCAAATGTTGTAAAAATTTGAATATCAAACGATCATAAAAATTTAATTTGGCTTTATTATAGACATTTTTTTTTTGATAAATGTAGAAAATCTTATAAGGAATCTTGTATTACATTTTCATATCTTAGATTTAAAAGGAAA
>NC_042495.1:34721157-34734505 GCF_005508785.2 Acyrthosiphon pisum | reverse complement strand
GATGGGCCGCGTATAAATAGTAAATAGTAGGTAGACGTAAATATAATCTATTAATTAATAGATATTACCATTGATTATAGATTATTCATTCAATGATTTAATACAAGTGTAATAATAACACAAGTATACAACGTCTACAACAGAAACTGAATAATAATATTAATTATCAATAAGTAATAACAATAACTGTAATCAAAAAATCAACTTCCGTGGCCCCCGTATGTACGCCACTGAGTACATGTAATAAACTTTATTCTATTATTATCATGGTATCAGGTATTTATAAAATAAAAAATGTTATAATGGTAATTATTGTTCTATGATGGTACCTTCTATCATCAGTGTGACCGCAGTACGGGAATAATCATGTATGGAAACCATACGATGAATCAGCTGTTGGCTTTCTCTTTTTACTTGATGCTGATCGTGACGTCAAGAAATTGCGTCGCAACTCGCAACTAACAAGCTGCAGCAGGCGCCCTGAACGAGGAGTGCACAACAATAACAATCGCCCGAGTCTGTAACTCTGTCTTCTTCCTGTTGGGAAAATTTTCGATCTTAAATGGCCGTGTCGACCATCCTGTGTTTAAAACGTACCGATACCAATGAACATAACGTACACGCGGGGACTTAGTGATTGGAGACACAGTATTAGCTGAAGCATTTAGTCATGTAATTATTAATTATAATTTTAAATTATATTATAATATTAAACCAGTGTGATATTAAAGTTACGACACATTTTGTTAATTTTTTAAAAAGACAAGTGCGTATTTTCGTTTTTTTTTTATATATATTAAAACCGTTTTGCATTGTGTTTACAAATAAACGTGTTTGTTATTCGATAAGTACTTGCGTATTCGCGTATATATTTATATTTATATATATATACATATATATATTTGTATTTATTCATTGAACCTATATAACTGATATACTACAATAGTAGTTTACATATCCGTTGACAAATATGATCATCGAAATGAAGCCAGTGACCGTAAAAAAAGGAGACCAGATGATACAGAATAAGTTGACTAAGGAAATTCTAGATGACCTTAGCTGGTTCGTATTAGTAACATTTAAACTATATTATTGCTGGTGACGTGACATTTATTTATTCTGTTATTGTTGTTTTTTCAGTCGGTTTATAATCAATGTTCCTGAGGTAGAACGACAAAATTTGATACGGATTTGTTTCCAAATTGAATTGGCCCATTGGTTTTACATCGATTTTTATTGTGATGAACATAATTTAAAACCATATGGTATCAACCAATTTGCATTACATATGTTCCGGGTAAAAATTTACATTATTTTTATAAGACTATAATCCTAAAATAATATTTCATTCTAACATAATAATAATAATTATATGTATCCATTGAAATTATAAAAAAATAATATGAATTTAATATATTTCATTTTGTTTATGCTTGATTAGACAATTTACTATTTAAAGCCAAGTATACATTTTGAAATAATAATTTTAGGTAATGTTAATAGTTTGATTTTCATAAGGGTCATTAATTAACTATGTAAATATTATAGTTTTTTTTTTTTTTTATTAAAGTTAATCATATCAAATTATTTGTTTACAAATGATAAATTAATGATGAATACATTACAGATACATGTACTATTTGCCATTTGAAGTTTTCTATAATTTAAACAATAGATATTGATATGTCATAGCTACACTTATACTTAACTATAGGTTATGTTGATGATTTTAACAATGATGATATTGAACAAAAAGATAATTTTGCCTTTAACTATAAAATAGTTGATATTAAATGTTAATAAATTTTACAAAAATAGTAAACATGTCATTAAATTCTTACGAAATTCCCACTATTTTTATATATTTCTAATCAGTCCACAGCCTATGTTTATAATATTAGGAACAAATATATTTGATATCTTCACATAAGTATGATTACTAAGATTAACATCATTGATTTAATGATTATGGTGTAAAATTCATAAATGTATTGCATTTATGATTTATCTAACAGTTTTATTTACAGTTTGATATTCTTTACTCAGCTATCCTAATAAATGATAGTTTATTCTTTGAAAGAAATATTTAGAATTTCAATTAGGTGACTGGTAACAAAGTATTACATTTTATATTTTGCGGTGGATGGACTATGAATTATTAGTTTATTACTTATTAGTTTTTACAAACAAGTATCTTACAACTGAATGCAATTGAATTTGAAATTCATTCATTTTGGTATGCTTATTTTAAATCATTACATTATATTGCCATTAGTTTTTAAAAATTAAATGTTAGTATGTTGTTGTTTTTGATTTTTAGATTTTGAGTGGAGTGATGAATATGTTGGTTTTACAATGTGTTTTTTATTTTTTTTTATATATTTTTATATTTTTTTGTCACATCACCTTTTGGAACAGTAAAAATGATTCTTCGGTATCTTGTTCAATGGGAAAGTGAATCAATTTGGTGCATTGGGGAGGCCAAATTTTACAATTCCCAGTAGTTTTCAAAAGCGCCAGAAAAACGGAAATTTTTACGCAAATTCATTTTTGGTTTTTGGTGTAACTCTAAAACCTCATGATCTGACCATAGATACATGCAATTTTCACTAAATGTTTATATTAGCTTTTTCTGTACACCATGATTTGTTTTGAGCTGCTTACTGAAATTTTTAGTTTTTTTTTATAAATGTAAATAAAATTTTATTTGTTGGTTCAAAAAGTTTGAAAATTTAAAACAAGGCTCCTAATATATTATTACAGTGGAAAAATATTAAAAACACATAGCCATAGATTTTTATTATAATCAAAATAAGAAAAATACATAAAAATCACCAAAATTTGCAAATTATTTTGAGTTAGAAATTCAAGATAAGTAAAATACAAATTACTTATAAGTAAGTTTACCCTCATGTTACCTTTGGCAAAAAAAAGAATTTCTGAGCGCTGGAAGTTAAAATTTTAGAAAATTGGATATTCACTTGATTTTAGA
Organism: Acyrthosiphon pisum; assembly: GCF_005508785.2. Classification (NCBI taxonomy): domain Eukaryota; kingdom Metazoa; phylum Arthropoda; class Insecta; order Hemiptera; family Aphididae; genus Acyrthosiphon; species Acyrthosiphon pisum. Next base: position 34,731,513 of record NC_042495.1, on the reverse strand, counting down.
TTCTGAGTAGAACGATGAATGTATTGATTTTACAATGATGTGTGTTTTTTTTTTTTATTTATTTTTAAATTTTTTTTTAAATTTTTTTTTGTGTCTGTCATCACCTTTTAGTAAAAATTTTTCTTTTTAGAACTAAGATTTTAAAATGTTATACAAGATTCCTTATAGGTTAATCTACCTTTATCAAAAAAAAAAATGTCTATAAGAAACTCAAATTAAATTTTTATGAGCGTTTGAAATTCATATTTTTACAACATTTGATATTCACTCGATTTCTTACGTAACAAATTTCTTATTTTATTATAATTAAAAAAACGAATGACTGTAGATACTTGAAAATTTCACTGGATGTTTATATTAAAATTTTCTATACACGATAAAAATTTGAAAATAACTTTTTGAGTTGCTTACGGACATTGTCATTTTTCAATTTTTTCAATTTTTTTTTCTATAAATATCAATAAAATTTTATTTGTTTGGTAAAAATGCGTGAAAATTTAATGCAAGGCTCCTGATATATTGTTACAATAGCAATTGTAAAATATTAAAAATACATTGGCACACTTTTTTTTTATAAGCATTTGAAGTTTTGAATTTGAATTTCATTTTGACAAAATTTATCAAATTTAAAATTGGATAATTATTTTGTAGTTAAAAATTTATAAAATGTTCAAGGATCTAAGGATTGAAAATTTAAAACAAGATTTCACTTAAATATTTAATTCTGTTACCAAAAATTCTAAGAAATACATAAGCACAGTTTATTTTTATAGTCATTTTAAGTTCAAATTTGGACGAAATTACATATTAAAAACTTGGATTAACTATTTTAGTTATTTTGTTGTGATTGTATAATATTACTTGTGGGTACTTGAAACTTCTAAAGTATACTATAATTATATATCTATGATAGTACCACGGTTTGTTGTTGATGTATAACACGTTACTAATGGATATTGTGATATGATTAATTTGGAATTTATTATTGATATCTATTATAGGTCAATTTTTTTTAATACTATAGATAAGTATACCTATAATAGGTATGTCGTCTAATACCTAGACTGACAAACCGTCTCCGCTCAGAATCGTTTTTCTTATACAGTGATATTATATCATTGAATTCAAATTTAATACTATCCATTATACAGTGATTCACTTGTAACCTACTGTACAGCAGAGCGACATCCACTTACCCACCTTTTTTTTATATTGCGATTATTTCATTTTCTTATTTTTGACAACATTTATCAAATTGGAAATTTACAAATTATAGCTAAGAATTAAAAATTTAAAACAAGGTTCCTCGTAATTAGATAAATAAATTATTTTATTCACAATAATATCATACTTAGTAATATATCATAGGCCGACCGACCGTCTTTGCTCTGAATCGTTTTCGTATACAATGATATTATATCATTGAATTCAAATTTAACACCATCCATTACAGGGATCCACTTGTAACCTACTGTACAGCAGATCAAAATCCACTTTCCCATCTTTTTTTTTATATATTTTTAATACCATTATAATATTATATAATTAAATAGTAGAGAAAAAATACCTAGATTATATTATATACCTATTATATGCCAAGCAATTGTTAAATACAACTGATATATGTCTAAATATTTTCATTTTGAACTTTTTAATAAACAAATAAAAATTGGTCTTGAATTTTAACTGATAATTAAATATTACTTGCAGCACATACCATTTTTGAGAAGTCGTGAATCCCAGGTTTTGGATGTGCTTAAAGAATGGCGTGAATATAAAAGATCAGTACCAACGTATGGTGCTATTCTACTAAATGAAGATATGACACAAGTATTGTTGGTCCAAAGTTATTGGACCAAAACATCATGGGGATTCCCAAAAGGCAAAGTGAACCAAGACGAGGATCCATTAAACTGTGCAGTTAGAGAAGTAAAAATAATGGTTAATAAAAAATGTCTAATTGATTGTTTAATTCAATAAATTTAACATTTAAAGGTTTATGAAGAAATTGGTTATGACATTGGCAGTGTGATTAACAAGGATGATTACATTGAAACTGTGTTGAATGATCAGATCAATAGATTATACATAGTGCCTGGAGTCAGCATGAAAACAAAATTTTCTCCTCAAACTCGGAATGAAATTGGATCAATTGAGTGGTTTGCGTTAGATAAATTGCCATCTAACCGTAGAGATCATATAGCTGCCAAGAGTTTAAATAAACATTCCTTTTACATGGTATTACCATTCATCAGGTAATAATTTAATTCAAATTTATTGCACATTTATTTTATTTTAGTTACTTAAATCATTTTAACAATATATATATTTTCTTTACTCATTATGTAGACAATTGAAGAGTTGGGTGGTTAAAAAAAGAATAAAAGAAAAACAAAATGCGAAGCCACCCAAAAATTCTAAACAGCCTTCTAAGAATTCTAAATTGCCTCCAAAGAGTTCTAAATCGCTGGCGGAAAATCCTAAGTCAGTGGCACAAAAGAGTTCTAAATCATTGCCCGAGAATCCTAAATCGGTGCCAGTGATTCCTAAATTGCCGCCCAATACTTTAGAATTAATTGATCCCGCCATCATTTTTACTCCGGATAGAAAAAAAGAAAATACAAGCTTTCTTGTAAGTATATTCTTATCAAACTAAAAATATAATTTTGCTAAGTAAAAAAAATGTTTAGACTTCTCAGACGCAAGAATTTTTCGCTATGTTTCCGGAACGATACAGTTCGCCAAAATCTCAAATTATAGCACCTCAACCAAGTACACCTATACAGCAACCTTCTTCTCCTGCAACTACATTAGCTGAACCCAATGCGATTTCGGTTAGTGTAAATTATGATTACACTTGTATAATAAATATTAGATAATTCAATTTATGAATTTTAGGAAACCAAACTTAAAGAATTCTTCGCCATGTTTCCTCAATGTTTGGACGTCTCCAAATCCCCAGTTGTGCAAAAGGATACTGTTGCCACAGTTCAGGTGACTGAAAATAAAAGCAGAATCAAGAAAACAAGTCCCTGGCCAGAGTTTAAATTTAACACGGCTGAAATTATGAAATATTTTTAAATACCTTTGACTTCAACTCCTCACCCCACCTATCATCCATTGAAACGTTATTGCTATTGGCAAGCTTTTAACAAAACAACATTTTTATTTTAAAATTCATTATTTTTTTCTCCTTATCATTTCATTCAATAGTTTTTCTCAGTAAAACTAATAACATTATTCTCTTTTCTTTTCTATTTCTCAAAGTAAATATTATAAAATGATATTTATTTATACAATAGTATATAATAGCAGGTATAACTCATACAATTGTATGGTTGTTTAAAATATATTTTTTGTTTATTTAAGTATTATTTGAAATCCTTTCATATTGTTGATCCAACTATTTTGTTTTGTATTCTCTTTCTGTAAACGTTAACTCAAACAATTTTTAAATGTTCTTTTTGATTTATTGTCACTACATAATTATTATTTTTTGATAAATCTGTTGTGAATTCAATAAACCAAATCACTCTGGCCCGTATTATGTTGAACTTTATTGAGTAAAAAATAAGATGTTGAATAACTCATTGTTTTAATTTGGCTGCATCTATAAATCAGCCTTATCATTGATTTAATTAACTATCATATTATAAATAAACTTAGATCTCGACATTGTAAGTTAATCTATCAATAACACTCAGCTAGAACTTCTATTTCATACCATCTATTATATAGGTAATTAAAAGTTTATGTTTTTGGTCTACTTGTTAGGATTTATTATATTTGATATTTAAGTTACACAGATTTAAATCAAAAGATCATTTTAGTTATAGACTTTAGTATTATACTCATAGACCTTATACTACTAGTCAAGAACTGTGTATATCACCAGCATTTTGAGTGGAGTAACATCTCGCAGACATAGTCTGTCTTGACGACAATAATCTATATATATATATTACCATACTACCCCACACATCATATTGAGTAATCAGAGAGCACCCTCTACTTTGTCACATTTTCCGTACACTCGTTGCTTATCTAGTAGTATAAGGTCATGGTTATACTGTAGAAGACAGTGGGCTATAAGCAATTACTATGTTTCCTTAAATGCCAGTATATGTTACATTTTGTAAATAAGATAATAGAATTTTATAGGAATATAAATTTTTAAATAGGTACCACGAGAATTTAAAGAAACATCATACCACCACAATATAGATTGGTTTCATAAATTAAATATTATGTAATGCTGATACTAAGTATTAAATTAAGACTTGATAAATGAGATTGTTACCAATTGAAGTAACCCTCCAGATAATAATAAAGGATTTATTATAGTTATTGGATTTTCTAGAAGCCTGAAGCACTACTTTGTAGCCACTGAAAAATCTATTCTTTACTTGCAAATGTTTTGTTTTTATAATTATTATTTATGCTATTATTACACATCATTACAGAGCTTATGTATACAAATAGACAAATAAAAACAATTTACTCAATAAGTAAGTCTGAGTTGGTGACAAGATTTCTAATTTAAGTTTATGTAAAAATAAAAATAAAACAATAATTCTTTGATATTGGCCATTGGAAAATGTCTGGGCAGTGTCTACTGGTTATACTTAGTAGTCATTTTAATAACGATGACGTGTAGATGACTATCGATGATAATACTACAATAATATTTCATCAAGGATTCTATATTATATTATAAAACTTAACTATTGTAAATGAACAAAAATAAAACAATGAAGGTAGGCAGTAGCCAGTAGCTACTTCAGAAGGTATATTTGGTTTTTACCTTTATATGCAGTTTGGCCTATATTGTATTTTATTAAAAAATGTTTATAATAATATTTAATTAAAATTAACTGTGTTTTTGAATGAACTAGGGTCTAACACTCAAAGGAACTTTACATACATAATGTTAAAAAAATTAAATACAATTGTATTCTTATTTCTACTTTATTTCAATAATAAAAGTCACACAGACATTTAGATTACCAAGTTCATCTACATACTAAATGGCAAATGCAGTTCAGTTTTGAAAAAAATATGTTGTAATTTTTATTAAATTACAGCGACACTCCCCTTATAGTTTGGTTCCATAATAAATATTAACATTGAAATAATTGGTATATCAAGTTCTATTAATTGTATACTTAACAAGAATTTATTTTATGCAGTAAATTAATTTTTTTTTGAAAAACATTCCAAATCGCCCAAAATAAATCAAAATTAAAATATTTTGTTGACACATAGTATATAATTAATTACATAAACAACCGTTTTATGAATCAACGGAATAATACAAAATTTAAAGAAATATAATTAACCATGATTGACAAAATTAGTTTAGCTACAATAAATTGCAGTTAATTAAAATAATCGCTTAAACAAGTTTAGCACTTAATTATATTAAAAGTAATAATTAAAAAAAAAAATATTCATAGATATTTCTAACCCTAATATCTTGTACTTGTACAGTGAATATATTAAAAAAAAAAAATCTATTCTTAAGAAAAAAGTCAATTAGTAACACAATATTAAATTAACGTAAACAATACACATAAAAATATTCATGAACATTCGTTCACTTTTTCTTGTCCCTGACTCTTAGTACTCGAGGGGAAATAAATGTCTCTTTATCCTTTGGAGCGGCTTGTTTTGCTGCATTTCTAAAATAAAAATTAATGTATGTGTTAAAAATGTCATAATATTAAACATAAACATTGAACAAAGTTAAAATATTTAGCTTCATAAATAATGAGCACAAAACACAAAAAATAAGCTTTATATAATTTGAAAGAATGTTCAATTCTATGAAAAAAGGTATAGGTTTAACGTTTCTATTCACATTATACAATGAGTAATGACTTATGAGGAATTGATTGATGACATGTTAAGTCACTAGGCCGGGCTAACCATAATTGATTATCTTATACATGTTAAAGTTGTTTGCTTTACACAATAATATATTTACCTCAAAAGTATATTTTTTTGATTTTTGTTGTATTGTATGTGATGTGTATGTTAATGGGACTATAATTTGTCTTAAGTGTTTAGTTTTTTTTTGAAATATTTAATATCTTATATAGTAACTTTTGTTACGCACTACTCTGTAACCTCAAAACAACATAGCACAACCGGCCAATATATCTTCTAGTATTTTTAATATTTAAAAAAATCCTGTGGTTTAAGTAAATTGTTGATACTTTATCATCTATAGTACAATCTTACAGTTATACGTAAATCAAACATCAAGAATAACATTTTTTTTTAGATGGGTAAACCGAGCAACTTTAAAATGTTGACTGCGTACTGACGCCAATTGGCATCATAAGTATCATTCAGTAACATGTTTGACGCCATATGGCGTCTAATATACATTTAAAATAAATGGTTTGAAATTCCTTACGCATGACTGAATGTTATTTTATTATTATTTAGCATGTATTAAACGCGTTTTTAAATATGTATACATACGTCATTATGAGCAGTTTCTTTATTTTATTTTACTTTTATCATTCACACTGAGTGAAAACTGCAAAAGGACATACGCAGTCTATGTGTTAACAAATATAAGATAGGCAGCTATACACAGCCCGGTCATTCTAAATATCCTAATAAATCCTTAAATTCTTTTTTGATACATTGAATTTTTCCTAAATTGTTTTGAATAGTTCTAACTACAATAATTTAATATTTAATAATTTTAAGAAATCATCTTTTAAGTATTATTAATTCTAGATAGTAATTATTTGGTCAAGCATCAGTTGTTAAACAAGTAGCTTGAATTTTATGAGACTAATAACAAAATAAATACAAATATTTTTCTATATATTATCTACATTCCTGTTTAAACTTTTTGGTATTTTGATTTACCTATTTACCTAATTATTTTGTTTTCAGTTCAGCTCAGAATCTAAAATACATGTTTTAAGAGAGGTTTCTGGTAGCTAGTAATTGCCTAGTATTACTTTGTGGGTGAAAAGTAGACATTTTTCAGTGGGCAGTTTTTAAAACAATCGAGGAAAAAAGGGAAATGGTTTAGTTGGAGTCTTTTCATTTTAATAAGGTGTGCCATGGTAAGTCAACAATCGAGTATCAATCTGAGATGATATTTTTTAGTCAGGGATGGTGGGATTTGGGTATCATAGAATTATAGCAAGAAATTGTGCTTTTTTATAAGTAAGTTTAGTGTGAATTGGTTTAGCTCTGTTGACTTAAATAAAAATGTATGAAATTGTTTTAAATGATAAAAAAAAAATATAAACATTAGTACCCAATACACAGCAATTATTTTAATTAGAATTATTAGTGAATATAGTTGAATTTCCCATGATATAATAAACTAGGTATTAGGTATGATGCACACATTGTGATATGCATCCTCTTTATCCGCTACCAAGACTCTGACAAAAAGTGGCGCTGATCTTTCGCATTTCTAAATTTCTTATTATGATATTACCTAAACCAATGAAAAGTGGCGAAAGACCATCGCCATCTTTGCGCAACATAATACAAAAATTGGTTTGTTGCCATCATACCTATTTTATTATATTATGGAATTCATATCTTTAGTTCACACTTAATATAAAATTATAAAAATTATAAACTAATGAACCAAATTAATAATTTTAATATAAAAGCATGAATTCATTAGTAAAAGATTTTAACACTTAAAATAATAAAGTTGACTATGTTTTATGAACAACAGCATGATTTAACATTTAAATATTTGTCGAGAAAACAAATTTCTGTTAAAAATGAAGAACCTGGTATCAAAACATAAGTTAAAAATAATCAATATTATCATCCAGCAAAATTTTTATTTTTTACCTTGTTTTTCTTTGAATGGGTGAAATTGACTTTTCAGCATTCCTGAAACACAAAAACAAATTTATAAAAGTACTGTTTAATATTATTATTTTTACTTTAATTTCTATTTGTTACTTCAATGTAACTCTATATTTTTAATTTATAAAATCTTTATGAAGAAAATAGTGTGTTCTGTTAAACGTATCTTAAGATACTTGTCTCTGTAATTTATGTTTTATATATCTAGATAATCTTTAAAGTAAAGTACCCATGCAGTATCTTAATGAATCTTATTACAGCACTCTTAATACCTTGGTAACAAAACAGTATCAATAAGTCGAATATATTCAACTCTACTGTTTTTTTCGATTTATATTGATAACATTTTAAGTTCTGTTTCTCATACGAAATGTATTAAATGTTCCTTATAAGTTAAATCAATTAAAAAATATCAAAAATACATATGCGCAATTTTTTTACCTTGTTTTTCTTTGTATAGGTAAAATTGACTTTTCAGCATTTCTGAAAAAAAATAAAAACAAATTTATAAAAGTACGGTTTAATTTATTATTTTAGATTCTCAGTAAAGCAAGAATTGTAAATTGGCTTAAAAATGTGTTTTTTTCTGTTATTGCACATTGGAGAAAAACCTCTGATTTAATCTGATTGAGGGTGGTCATAATAGTCAATATGTGCTAGGTTGGGAAATTTTTGTTTCTCAGGCAAGATACTTGAACATGTATTACAAGAATTTTTATAAGTTATTCTTAAAGCAATTTAAAAGTACTAAAAATATATTATATGCATAATCTTCTGTTATGAGTTTGATGTTTAACATTTTGATAAAATTGGATTCTTAACAAAAAAATGTTTTTTCTTCATAGGTTTCATAGTTGTTGTAATTCAAAAAAATATTATATATTATTATATAAAAATACTATAAATTATAACAGTTTACTCTGTCTCAAATAGAGTAACCAGCATTCATCACATTATTATTCTATCAACCATCTGCTGCAATATGTAACCTATGGTATTTTATATCATTCTTTTTAGTATTATTTATGTTGTTGTTGCAATTAAGTTCATTATTATTATTATTATTATTATTATCTAGCTAGGATTGCTAAGATTAACACGGTAAATAATTTTTTTGGCCATAGATGACTGTCGGAAACCTGTTAAACCGATGAGCGTGGTTTGACAGAACCAGACAAAAGCTAACTGTCGCCTGGGGTTACTCTTATTATAGACAGAAAAGATTTTTTGCCATTATTCATAAGAATTTTAAAACAAAATGTGTGTATTGCAAGTACGTGCTGAATAAAGTGAAACTTCTTTACAGAGGGTATGAACAAAAAAGATTATCGCCTGCCATAGTCAAATATCAGGTTCGTATAGGAAAAATATAAAAATTAAGTTTTCAGTTGCCATTAATTTAGTATATTATCATTAATACACAAAGGTTATTTTTTATTAACATAGAAATCAGTGTCATGAAGGATGATAATCTATTTTTATTGTACCCTCTGTAAAGAAGTTTCACGTCAGTTTAAATAATATATTATATTAACATGAATCCCCAAATTAAAGCCCATTAACACCCAAATTCAATAAGTATATAAAATGACTGTTTGTTTAATTAAGAAACTATTCATATATATACCGGGTGATTCTTTTATCATTGAACACTCACTATTTCAAAAAGTGTAAATTTTTTTGAAAGTATATTTTTACACAGTTTCAAGTCGCTTATAAAACAAAGTTTTTCTTAAAAAATTACATTTTTAAATATTTTTTTATCCTAATAATTTTTTAAGTTTTTTACTTTTTTGAGTGACAACATTAGGTTTTAATTTTATATTCCAAAGCAGAATATTTTTCTTAGTATTTTGTTACATGAAAATCGAATTTGGGGCGAGTAGTGTATAAGTTATAATTATTCAAAGTTTAGATGAGTGGAGTTGAGTAGTACGGGGTACCCCGCGAAATGTTTGTCCACTTCTCCTCTCATCTAAACTTATATATTTTATATTTTCAATATATTGTTTAATGATAAAAGAATCACCTGACATATTATCAGTTCATAAAAATGTAAACATAAATATGGTATATTAATACGGATCGGAATATCATTTATTTAAGTTATGGTAATCCTTAAGGTAGGAGCCGATAGGGCAAAAATATCATTAAGTAGCATAAGTAGCATGGACCTTGCAATAAATAAACTAAAACATCAGGCTCCAAATATTATGTAAACTCTGAATTAAACGATTTAGAGTTTTTAACTCAAGTATGGTATAAGGCAGTGTTCCTTAAACTATTTTATTCGTGGAACCCTTTTTATGTCCATTATTATCATGGAACCCCTACTTTTAGATTCTGAGTGGAACGATGAATGTATTGATTTTACAATGATGTGTGTTTTTTTATTTTTTTATTTATTTTTTTATTTTTTTTGTGTCTGTGTACACGATAAGTAGTCGAAATAATGCTACGATTTCAACTTCAGTATCTTGTTCGATCAGAAAG
>NC_042495.1:34709683-34718778 GCF_005508785.2 Acyrthosiphon pisum | reverse complement strand
TTTAAGTAGAATGTCACTTAACATAACCTAGGACTTAGGTACACATTTTTTTTTTCATTCTTTTGTGAGATTATGATTACTTACTTGTTGTATTTCACTTTGAGAGAAACATTAGGCTCAATAGAATCATCTGTATTCTGAATTTTGGATGTTGTGCATGTAGATGAATCAGACTTTTTATTTGCACTTTCTGTTCCTCTGAAAGTTACTTGTCTACTTTTTTTACTGGTAGATGGAGCAGAGTCAAAAGAACAATTATCAGAATTCAGTTGACGTTTTTTGGATCGAGTATTTTCATTTGATTTTGGTTTTACTTTTTCAGTTGATTTTTTTCTTTCTTTTTTAATGACTGTTGTAGCTTCAGGAAAAGAATTATCAGAAACTTGTTTAACAGTTAATTTGGACATATTTCGGGTACGTATATTTGGAGAGTTTGAAGCACGAGAAACTGCGTTAGCAACTTTGGATGAAATATCACATTTTTTGCCTTTAGCTTTGGGTTGAGATAAAGGTGATGTATCAGCTGCACGTTTGCGACTTTGTGTCTTTGGTGGCAGCAATGAAACATCTGAAGTTTTACTTTTTTCTCTTAGATTACGTTTAGTTGATAATGAGGATAAATTATCATCAACATTAACATCTTTTTTCTTCGTTTTTTCTTTGGTAGATCTAGGTGGACAATGAACTGACTGAGGTTTTTGAGCACTTTCATCAGTTTCAGTTGACAATTCATGCTCTAAAGAATCTTTTAGATTTGTTTTAATTGGTTTAGAAGATAAGAGACCATTAAGTTGAGAATTCTTTTTTAATTTTAAACCCGCGGATTTCTTTGTAGTTTCAGGTAAAGAATCATCAGGAACTAAATTACTAACTGCTGAATTTTGTTTAGAATTTGAAGCTCGAGAAACTGGGTTTGCTACTACTTTGTGTAAAATATCCTTTTTTTTGTCTTTACTGTTTTGAGTTAAAGGTGACATATTGGCTGCACGTTTTCGAATTTGTTTTCCTGATCGCAATGAAACATCAGACATTATTAATTTTTCTCTTTGACTACGTCTAGTTGGTAATGAGGATAAATTAATATCAACATCAACATTTTTCTTTCGAGTTTTTTCTTTGATTGATTTAGATGGATGATCAACTGATTGTAGTTTTTGAGTACTCTCTTCAATTTCACTTGACGATTCATACTCTGAAGAATCTTTTGAACTTGTTTTAATTGGTTTAGAAGGTAAGAGACGTTTTGACCGAGAATTCATATTTGTTCTTAAGTTTGTGGGTTTCTTTGTTTTTACAGTTTTTGAAATTTTGGTAGATTTTGATTTAACAACATTTTTATTTTTTTTATCCAACTTTATTATACCTGATTCAGATAGTGCAGTATTGGTGTTAGTACTATATCTCTTAGTAGATGAGGTATTTTTTTTTCTTGATTTTTCTGTTGTTTTTACTTTATCAGTATTCAATGTATTTTTCCTGGTTTTAATAGAGGAAGTATTGATATGTTTTCTTCTACGCAATTCTCTTTCAAATGTTTGTATTTCATTTGTAGAACTTGTAGAACTCGTTGAACAAGATCTTTCATTATCAATACTTGATAGTGAGTCTTTAGTGACCTTTACTTGTACTTTATTTTGTTCTTTTATAATATTATTTGACTCATTTTTTTTCACACTCGTTGATGGTGACTTAAGACTATTTTTCTTTGTTAGTTTTTCAGTTTGGCTATATGGATATGTTTCTTCTTTTGACGAGTATGGTGTAGTAGAGTTATTCTCACTTTCAGAACATGGAACAAAATCTATTTGTGAATCAGTTTTTAAGACTGGAATTATTGTTTTACTTTTCATTGGACGGTTAGTGTTTGCTTGAACAGTTTTATTGATTCTTTTATCAGTAGTTTTATTATTAATGGATTTTTTTTTTCTTGGCAATATTTTATTATCATTGCTAGTTTCAGCTGAACTATAATTGTCGACGTGACTGGTTTGAGATTTATTAGATTTACTAGATTTTCCAACGATTTTAATAGAAGCCGATTTATTTCTCAAAGATCTTTGAACATGACCAGATTCATTTGAAGTATTATTAGACATACTTGATGACTTAATTAACCGCGGTGTAGAATTATTATTTTTAATTTCTGATGTATTGTTCTTCATATTCGAGTCTTTGGTAGGACTTTGCGCAGATACTTGAGACAATTTAGATTTTGTAACAAACAATTTTTTTTTACGGTTACTTGTGTTGTTAATTTTAATATTAATATTAACAGAAGCTTTTTTAACAGACTCGTTAAATTCTTTCATCATTTGAGACCATTCTTTTTGACTACCAAATGGTGTAACTGAACGAGAACGACTTTTATCTCTTGGTCTATCTTCATTTTGAGCAGAATCATCTCTAGTGGTTTCATTTGGCTGTATACTTGCAGTAGAATTAAAAGGCGTTTTTGAACTTTTAGAACAATTCCAAGGGGTAGATTCAAACCGAGGTTTACCAATAGATGTATCCAATGAATGGTCTAAATTTTTTTTTGTTGTATCATTTTCATCATCACTAGATGAAGATAAACAGAATTCTGTAATCTTTTTAGTTGAATCAATTTTACAATGCTTGTGTCCAATAGATTCATTTATTGGTGATCGTACAGATTTTTTTAATGCTTTAGAATTATTTGCGCCAAGTGCAATTCTTAATTGATCCAAATTGATCAATTTCTTTTTAATTGGTTTTGGAGATTTATTCTCGATAGAAAGATTGTCTGGGGGTATAGTTATAATTGAGTCCTCGTTGTTTACATCTATATTCTGCACAGCATTTGTTTCAACAACTGATGTTCTGGCAGGCAATTCAGTAACGTTCGAACAGTCATCATCTGTTAAACAATTGTTACTAAGATTATCTTTTGCTGGAGATTTTGGTTTAGATATAATTTCTGGGGATCCAATAACTGTTAATGTATTTAGTGAACTGTTTGATAGATTATCATTTATTTTTAAAGTAAGATTTTCTGTTACTTCAAGATCCAAATTTGTTGTTAATGTTTTCTGTTTATTTAAATTTAATGTTGAATCTACCGGAATAATTTCAATTTCATTACAATTAGAGCTTGCATCACTTTCACTGTGCATCTTATCAAGCTGCACCTCAATAGCGTCCATAAGGCTTTTGTTCACAGGTTCAGCTGACAAAACACTGTTTTCACACAAGGTCTTATTACATTTGTCCAGATTTATCTTTTCAAATTCTTTTACCCCCAATGAATTTTGTAGATCATCTTTTCCCATCAATACATATGTTTCTACCAGATTATCTTTATGTTGTGAATGTGTAGTTTCGTGTTCATCAATACTTGCATTAAACATTTCAGACATACTTTGAACTACTATTGACGGAGTCTCACCAATAAGGGTTTGTTCAACAACCTTTGAAACATCATTTTGTTTGTCAATTTGATCTAAATTCAGATCTGTAGATTTATTGACAAATCTTACATCATCATTCTGTTTTTGTGTATGTTCTTTTTCAATTGTTTTATTTTTTTCAGACAACTCCGTACTATTATTTGGTGTTTCAATGACATCAGTACATATTTCTTCATCCACGGTTTTTTCGCAACAATCAGATTTATCTTTCTGTGTTCCATCAATATTGTCATCATGTGTCGATGTTGTACTTAATTCATGATCTAATGCAGGACGTTCAACATTATCAGTCTTTGTTAGTAATTTATTTGGAGATGTGCAGTCTTCTATAATGTGTGAAGATATGTCAAGTTTTGAATTTTTATCAAATTGATTATCAATTATTTCAGTAGGACTAAAATCATTTTCAGTATCAACAAAGGCTGAATCACTATCAATTACTGTAATAGAACTAGAATCGATTTTAGGAAGAACTAATGGTAAAGCAAAAGTGTACTCGCATTCAAGAGCATTTGAATCATTTTTAGATACATCTTCGGCTAAAACATTATCTGGAATTTTTTCTGTGTCTGTAATATTAAATGAATTTGTTTTAGGACTTGAAACTATTTCAACACTCTTTTCTGGGCTTTCTTTAATTTCTTGAGCTAAAGTTTCATTTTCAATATTAGAAGTAGTTTTAAGAGAATCTTCGGCTTCAAAAATACCTTCCAAATTAATTCGTCTAGTTGAAGAAACTGATTCTTGCAATAGATTTGCATTATTTTGAGAATCATCATTAGGCGACGTTTCTACATGTTTTGATCCATTCATACTCAGAAGATCAGATGCTCGAATACTATGCTTGGAAGATTCATTGGAACGCTTTTCAATGGAATTTACAAGACTCATTACTTTGTTACCTCTTGAACCTCGTTTTGACGATTTAATTATACTATTGTCTAAAATTGGTGAATTAATTAGAGATGAAACACTAATATCTAGTGGTTGTACACCATCCAAATCATCATCATATTCTTCAGCATCAAACTGTGTAGAATTTGTAGTACTTTGATTCAAATCAATCACATTATTTTCATCTTCAGTAACAATAAAATTAAATCCTGGATTTAATCGAGTTTTTGTATTTTTAATCTTACTATCCGTTTTTGGCAAACGAGCAAACTGAACCATTCGACAGCTTGATCTCGATCGATTAGGTTTAGTGGTTTTTGAACACTTCAGAATAGAACGTCTTGGGGTAGGTGTAGTATTTTCTTCAATTACTATAGGTCTAGTATCAACAGAGTATGTATCTCTTCGAGATGTGCCTGGTTCAGAAACTGATAATTGATTTATTTCATTTTTATCAAATTGTAAGGTGTCATTATCTTTGTCTTTTAAATCTGATTGGTTTTCAACTGGAAAAATGTTATCAGCTAAATCAGTAGTATTTATATCAACATAATCTTCAGTATTCAATAGAAGACTGGGTGGATCGGGGGAATCAAATTCTACGTCTTCGTCTTCATAATGATAACTAGAATTTAAGTCAGGAGTAGAATCTCTTTTTAACCTTTCAGTAGATAATCTGTTATGAGCTCCAATTGAAGATGAATTGTCTGATGTATTAGTAACAATCCATGATTTTCTTTGTGTGGTTTTATAATCCCCGAGAAGCTAAAATAAAATTATACATGTAATTAGAATGATATTAGAATAATACTGTAAATACAATACATAGAATCAATATTTTCTTTATGCATCAAAATGCCAACATATTTATTTAATTTTAACTGAAAAGTAATATTGCATCTTTCTGAAAATATAGGAAAATTAAATAAAGTTTTAATCAAAAAGTAATAACTAAACTAAAATCAATCAAGACATTAATAAGTATTGGCCAAACTTTTCATAATGCAATGTTTATAACTTATAGAAGCGATAAAAGATATAATGAAGTAATAAATTGTGATAAGATTTCCATAATTGTTTCTTTCTAGACTTTGATAGACACCTAGTGCTGTTTCTACAGTGACACAATTTTATACTAATAAAAACAATTATTAATTTACTCAATTTTAAGCAAGATCCTTGATCATATAATATGTTAAATAATAAAATATATCTTACTAGAATCATGTAGCAAACAAATAGAACTATTATTAATAATAAAACAAGGACTTTTTAGTTTAAGCAATTGGTAACACTGTTATAGAGAATCTTCAACTCTGTTAATAAATCCTATCAAGCTGGTGTATTCAAATAAATCCAATGTATTCTATACTTATAAATAAATAAATATGCATGCATGCTTTATTTTGATTTGTAATAATATTCAGACATCTAAAATAAGAGTAGGAAAAACATGATAAATAAATAATAATTGATTAATTAACTAATTGACTTTCACATATTGTTGAGTAAACTATTATGAAATTTTTTTTTAATCGATTTGGTAATAACTATAACAAAATTACTTTAGATAGAATATTGATCAAGTGTTTTTCAGTTATTTGAAAAATTAGAAAAAATTTAACAAGTATTATCTGTTGTTAACTATTACCGGTATATTTCGGACAGGAGTCATTGAATATGATTTCATAAATTTAGATTCTGCTTGAGCAGTTGTAGCTGAAAAATATTAAACAAAAATGTACATAATATAAATGATAATACTAAATAGGTAAATATAAAGAAATACTATCGCAAAATGCATTGCAACCAGCTAAATTTTTCAGGGTTGTTTCCAAACTGTTTAATAAAATAAAATAAAATATTAAAGTTAATATTTTGAATTTACACAGGTTGTACAGAAAGTTATATAATATACCCATAATAACTGGGAACACTCAATATCTTAGCTAGTGTTCAACAATTGTAGTGTTATTTAGATCACAAAGCTATTGTAGAATATTATGTTTAAGTTATTGGTTTTTTTTTATACACATTAGTTTTGTACGAGCGCATAACATTTTTTTTTTTTAAGAGGACATCATACCTGCATGTCTTATCTCTGTCTTACACACGTACAACATAGAGGAGTCTGAGTAGAACTTTGAATTTTGGTTCTAGAGTAAAAATACCTATCATAAAATTGAATTGTGACAACATTTCTGAGGGCAAGTCATTTTTTTAAAAAAATTTAAATTTTGATAAGTTAAAGATATTTTAAAAATGTTGACATTTTTGCTATTTCTAAACGATAAATGAACGTTATATTTGGTATAATGAAAAAAACACTATGTCTTTCCCTCTGAAGAATTGTCACAAATCACAATTCAATTTTATAATAAGTATTTTTATTTTTTACTCTAGAACCAAAATTGAGCAAGTTCTATTCAGACTGCATAAACGCGTTATGTCTAAGCTGTACGTGTGTAGGATGAAAAACATATTTGGGTGCGACATCCTCTTAAGTGACAACTAAGGGGGATTCACACCTCGTTGTGTCGTGTGAAATTATCACGGTTACCACAACTACCAAATGATACCGCATAGTTGAATATAATCAACTTTTAACCGCGTGGTTACATTAAGTGTGAACCAGACTTAAAAACACGGTAAATCTAAATAAAAAGAAAAATCTTGGTATAGGTATCACATGAAAAATAATGGAATTACCGTGTTTTGGCTTACGGTGTTTTTACCACTGTTTACTGTTAAAAACTTTATTTACTGTTTCTCAATAATCATGTTGAGTGGAGATACCCTTTTTTTTTTGCGTTATCACATTAATATAAAGCTCTGTACTCTACCTTCTACCCTTTACGCTCACCCGCTATTATAATAATGAAGCTGTAATAATTATGCAAAACATAAATATACAATCTTATGGTGAACAAAACCAGGTAATGCACATCATCTAAACTTTCACTATGAGTACCTACAATTATAAAATATAAAAAAGGAACATACTTGAACTTTGATTCAGAAAGCTATTCTGCACTTCATCAAATGAAGATTTGGACATATTTTCTGTGGTGACAATACTATAGAATATAAATTAGTAAATTTTAATTAAGTTTTAGTAGCTTATACATTAATTTAAATACTTACATTGGTGTTTTATTTAAGCTTATTATTGTTTTTGAGGGAGTTTTAATGCTGCTGTAGGCCGAAGTTGAAAACATTTTGACATTGTCCTTGTAATTTAAATTAATTTATAATTAATACAAAGAAAATTATCATTTACAATATATTAGGCACTAAATAATTAAGTTAAATATTATAAAAACAAACTATTTCAAAAACCAGGTAGATAAATTCTGAATTTCGTAAAGAATCACTTAATTTTTAATGTATCAATGGTCCTTTAAATACGATTTATGACTCATGATCGGTCCGTTAAATTAATAGTTTTTTTATGCAACCTGGCATAAATTAATTGATTTATGTAATTATTTAATTACCAGTGGGGTGGTGACTTGGTTTGGTAAACGTTCTGGTGGTCTTGGTGATAAATGATCACTTCTTATCCCAGACTTTTTGCATGATAAATTATTTAATTCTCTAAAATAAAAGAATATTATAACAATATTTTTTCATTTTTTAAATTAGAACGTATGGAAATTATTAAAAAGAAATTTACCCATGTGGCTTTTTAGGATATCGCCAAACAAATTTTCTTCCACAAATGTCAATTTCATCTGAATCATGCAATAAAAAATTACTCCTGCCAACCTTCTTTCCATTGACTTTGGTTGAACCAGCAATACTTTTGTCGCGAACATATGCCTAGAAAGTTTGGAACTAAAATTAATAACTGCTCATAAAATCATAAAAAAAGTCCACTTTTACTTTATTATCAACAGATATTATGATACAATGTTGAGCTGACACTTTTTCTAAAAGAATTCTTATATCACAATTATTATCACGACCTAAAGTGCATTCCTTTTTTGAAACTGGAAAACGTCCACAAACGCCACCGTTAACTTTTTTGACCAATAAAAAACCATAGTACGATATTGTTGATTTTCGGCTGTCCATGTCTAAAAAAATTAATATTAGGTTAAAAACCAATGAAGTTTTGGCCAAAACAGAGTAAATTTAATTAAACTAAAAAGTCAAGTCAATATAACCTGATATACCTAGCTATATCTATACAATTAATATCATTGATGTAGATATTAAGAATTTAGATATAGACCATAGTAAAATAATATTGATAGAGATTTCTAAGTAGGTACGAAGATACATTCTGTTCTTGATTCTATTGTTATTGAGTATTGTGACAGTGGACTATATAGTAACAAAACTATTTTTAGGCTTCCTTAATTTTAGTGCTCAGAAAGCGAGTCAGAAAGTAAGCTATGCCTAATCAAATTGAATGTAAAATCAATTTGGTCAACAAATGCCCTGTAACTGACCAAACTTACCTACTAATCATTATAACCAGAGCTCTAGTATTTGCATACACTTTATTTGTACTTGATAGTACATTAAGAGTTAGCTGAATAAACTATACATTTCTAAAAGGAATTCAATTCCAAAGGTTATTAGGACTTTCCATTGACCTGCCAGCTGTATTAAATTATTATTTTAAATAATTAGTATTTATTTATACAAGCTAACGTAATACAATAAGTTTTTACTTATTACTAATAACCCGAGCCCTACTTGGGGCAGCCCTAGGCCTTGATAAAATTATAGTTCTATATACTGGGATACGAAAAGTGGCGTGTG
>NC_042495.1:34677284-34709444 GCF_005508785.2 Acyrthosiphon pisum | reverse complement strand
CGGTAGGGTTATCTAAACTACTATAGCCCTACCGAAAAAACACCACTGGGGGCGCTAAAATCACATGCCACTTTTTCTTGTCCCGGACTATAATGTAGTTTTTAATACAGACATTTATTATGATTTATTTATAATCTTAAATTATAAACTGAAAATAAAAAAAATTTTGAATTTATTTTTAAGTTAAGGGGCTCCATCAAAAATTTAGTCCGGACCCTAAATGTCCTAAGTCTAGACTAATGTGTAAGTAAGGCTCTGCTAATAACTACAATTACTCATTTAAGATTGGGACTCATAACCACATTATCATTATTGGGTTTGCTTCGTCCAAGAGAATTATGGAATTACTTTGCACATTTTTAGTCCAATTCAACTTTATACAGTAATTTTTACAACAATATTCAATGAAATTTGATTAAAATATGAAATATATTTTAAGCTTAAATGCATATTATTTTTGGTTTGTACAACTTAATACTATACCCGCATTTGTTGCCTCGGTCTTACAAGCACAAAGCAATTATTAGCAAATTTACGCTCAGCAGTTCACATTTAGTTTTGTTAGCTTAAAATTTAGAGTTAATTAACTTAGGTGTTACGGTAAGAACAATATCTCTGTTCGTATGTTGGTTTCTTACGATGATTCAATTTTCTAGAAAATGTTGGTTATATAAAATAGCCTGAATTTAAAATGCTCATACCTCGATTAAAAAATGTAATTATTGCAAAAAAAAAACTGACATATGAACACAGATAATATTCCTACCATGGTAGGTAGTGAATATGGTGTCCTCTTGAGAGTATAAATTATGAACTGTTATAAAAGCTTTAAGCATAGTAGATATTGAATTTGATAATTGTTAGTTAAACTTTTCTTAAAAATATTTTTAAGAGAATGTATATTGAAATGAAAAGGGGGCAAGTCACACTAAAATGTCGATACTGATTTAATGTTTTTTTTTTTTTGTAGTTCTCTTACATTGTTAGATAAATGTTAGATAAATAAATAATTATAAAAAATATCGCAGGTTAGTGAGGGGGGGGGAAATAACATATTATGATCAGTCCCCTCACAACAACCCACCTAGTTATAATATAGGTTTAGAAATGTGAAATGTGTCATGGGTAATACATATTCCCAGCCTGAATTTTTCTCCCAAGCCGTCCCTGCTCAAATATAAACAGAATCCAAATCTTCCAGTCTAAATGCCTCCGACAGATAACTAAAGCTCTATTTTACATACTGAAAGATACACTCCCCAGGGATCTCTTCATTCTGACAGTCAAAAACGGTGCTAAAACATACAAATGCTTACATCTTAAACTAACAAATAACCAAAACATCTCTTCCCGGCGTTTAAAGCATAACTGGTGCCGTGACATGCTAGTCGACTAACCACTGCCATCCACGTAATGATGTCTTATTACAGAATAGTTTCTTCAATCAAGCCAATCAAGCCTACTTATTTATCTCTCCATCTATTTAGCTTATCGTAAAAATATATTATACAGACTGTATAAATTAAAAATATAGGTATAATACAGGTATGACGAAAAAAAATGTACACCTAACATATAAAAAGTTATTCTATGAACACTCTATTGCCTCGTGCGTCCATAAATAAATAAATAAATAAATAAACAAATAAAATATAAACATTATACTGAAAGTAATTATAATCAAAGATAGTCTTGCGACAACCGACGACGGAGTACGTCGAAACGATCGGCGATGGATGTGTATGTCAACTTTAGAGTACTCAACGGACAAAAATAATATGCACACTAAACGGCATATACAGTATACACTTACTAGTATTATTTATTCTATGCGACTGGTGCGAGGTGTGACGGGACTTGGCCGACGGTAAAGTATCACCACGGTCAGGCGTTTGGGAAAAAACCAGCCACAACGAACAACAAAAAAAAAATTAACCGCTGCACAAGATTCAAAAGTTGAAGAACGACATGGCCAACGGTCGCTCAATATGGATGGACGAGAGGATCAGGGTACACGTATACGGTATACCTTTCATTTACGGAAAACGAAGAACCAACGACGAAAACGCACGGGCATAACAATGGAGATTGGAGAACGCGACGGTTTGAGCGCCAACTTACGACGATGAACGGTTACACGCGCGGTGCGTATCAGCGTCTCGCACTATGACCGTAGAGGTCTTTCAGTGATTCATTATCCAGTGTTGTAGCACTACAGCAGTTTATAATAAATTTGCGTAACTTGAACGCACGGACGATAAGGAATAACCGTTATGACTACAATTCCTCCAATCAGCATCCGCCTGGACCACAGCAGCTGTGCCGGCAGGCTTCCATGAGCAGTGTTTGACACGGATAACGGTCAATGCATTGGTTATGGTCACACTGGGTCGACAGTTTAAACACCGACCGTGGTTTTTCACCTGCGCCGGAGCGCGCGAATTTTTCGATTTTTCAAAATCACGTTGTTTTACAACATTTACACTATGCGACAAGGCGATACAAGCGTTTCCTACGAGCTACGAGTGTTGAATACTCAAGTGCGCATCTTATTTCCAGAGTACTGGGTAAATGGGTAATGTATGTAATATATGTATGTATGTTTGTTTGTATGTATATGACATGGGTATTATATTTATGTAATAATAATATAATATAGGTACTAATATAATAAATATGTATGTATGAGTTCTTACATATAATATTCAATATTGTATGGACGAATGGACGATTGTAAACTCCGCCGGAATACTGGTTTGATAAAAAGGTGACGAAAATGTCTAATGTGAACTCAGCCAGTTTTATTTTCTTACCCTTAATGAGTACCTATATTATGGAAACTCCGTTAGCATTAATGCCTTACTTTTGTAAAACTTTATAGTGTATCTCAATCAAATAAGCTCAAAAATTCAACAACAAAAAAAAGGTGGCCAAGTGGATGTCGCTCTGCTGTACAGACGTACAGTAGGTTACAAATGGGTCACTGTATAGTGGATGGTATTAAATTTGAATTCAATGATACAATATCATTGTATAAGAAAAGCGATTCTGAGCGGAGACGGTATGTCAGTCTAGGTATAAGACATATTATAAATACTTATCAATGGTATTGAAAAAAAAATTGACCTATAATAGGTACCTATAATAAATTCCAAATTAATCATATCACAATATCCATTAGGTACTTATAACGCGTTATACATCACCAACAAACCGTGATACTATCATAGATATAATATAATAGTATACTTTAGAAGTTTCAAGTACCCACGAATAATAGGTATTATACAATCACAACAAAATAACTAAAATATTTATTCTAGGTTTTTTAATATGTATAATTTCGTCAAAATTTGAACTTAAAATTACTATAAAAATAAACCGTGTTAATGTATTTTTTAGATTTTTTGTTAACAGAATTAACTACTTACGTGGAATCTTACTTTAAATTTTGAATCCTTAGGTATAAAAGTTAAACATTTTATACATTATTAACTACAAAATAATTATTAAATTATAAATTTGATAAATTTTGTCAAAATTCGATCTTTAAATGCTTATAAAAAATATTGTGCCTATGTATATTTAATATTTTTCAACTGCTATTGTAACAATATATCAGAAGCCTTGCATTAAATTTTTACACTTTTCGGCCCAACAAATAAAACTTTATTGATATTCATAGAAATAAAAAATAAAAAAATTGAAATATGAAATTGTCCGTAAACTGCTCAAAACAAGTTAAAATATTTTGAAAATTGTATCAAGTATAAGAATTGATAAAATAAACATTCAGTGAAATTTTCATGTACTTATCTACAGTTTTTCGTTTTTGAATTACAACAAAATAAGAAAATCAATACATAAGAAATCGAATGAATATCGAATGTTGAAAACATTTGAATTTAAAATGCTCATATAAATTAAATTTGACTTTCTTATAGACATTTTTTTTTTTGATAAAAGTAGATACTCTTATAAGCAATCTTGTATTACATTTTAAAATCTTAGATTTAAAAAGAAAAATTTTTATGAATTCTTAACTCAAAATAATTTGCTAATTTTCGTGATTTTTCCATATTTTGTCAGTTTTTGAATTTTAAATGCTTATAAAAAAAACTGTGACTAAGGATTTTTAATATTTTTCAAATGTCAATGTAACAATATAGTAGGAGCCTTGAATTAAATTTTCAAGTATTTTTACCCAACAAATAAAGTTTTATTGATGTTCATAGAAAAAAAATCATTGTAAAATCAATACATTCATCGCTCCGCTCAGAATCTAAAATATAATATGAGCGTGATCTAGTATGCTATTCATAGGCGCAAATAGGGTGGGGGGCTTAGGGGCTCAGCCCCCCAAATACGTCCATAGCCCTCCCAAACATTTCTTACATTTTGTTTTAAGCTTATTCAATATTATCAAAGCAAGGCCCTATTAGCCCTATTAGCCCCCCCAAATCTCAAACGCTATTTGTGCCTATGATGCTATAAATAGTTATAGTAATGGATTTATATTATTATTTATTATACTTATTTTATTATTATACTTAGAATTTGTAGATAGTAGATAAAATTGTACCTATTACGTCACGTTCACATCATTTAGTTCACAATTCAAAATATTATAACATAACATATACCATTACCCACATATTTTATGATTATTACAATATTACAGTTATTTATTATGATTTTTTGACGTAATACACATTAGGATTTGTTTGATTTGTTCGAATATTTTATTTTATTTTTTGAACTTTTATATATTGTTTCGAATATCACGCATACCTAACTATAATAATATAATAATTAGTATTTAAAAGGACGATTATTATTAGGTATAAAAATTACGATTTTTTTTTAATAATAATATATTATATTAATTTTGTACTGTTACTCGATTTTCATCACTGGCGGTTCACATGAACTCAATTTTACCTGATTTTATTCACTGGTAAAGTTTATGTGAACTCAATTTACCAGTTTTAGATTCTGAGTGGAACGATGAATGTATTGATTTTACAATGATGTGTGTTTTTTTTTAATTTTTTTTTTTTTTTTGTGTCTGTCATCACCTTTTAGGACAGTAAAAGTGCTTGGATTTTCTTCAACAGTACCTTTTCTGATAGGAAAGTGAAACTAGTTGGTACTTTGGGGGGTCAAAAGTAACATTTTTCCAATAGTTTTCAAAAGCGCCGTGAAAAACAAAAGACAAAATGTTCAGCTTTTATATCTAAGGATTGAAAATTTAAAACAAGATTTCACGTAAATATTTAATTCTGTTACCAAAAGTTCTAAGAAATACATAAGCACAGTTTATTTTTATAGTCATTTTAAGTTCATATTTGGAAGAAATTACATATTAAAAAACCTGGAATAACTATTTTAGTTATTTTGTTGTGATTGTATAATATTACTTGTGGGTACTTGAAACTTCTAAAGTATACTATTATATATCTATGATAGTACCACGGTTTGTTGTTGATGTATAACGCGTTACCTAATGAATATTGTGATATGATTAATTTAGAATTTATTATTGATACCTATTATAGGTCAATTTTTTTTAATACTATAGATAAGTATACCTATAATAGGTATGTCTAATATCTAGACTGACAAACCGTCTCCGCTCAGAATCGTTTTTCTTATACAGTGATATTATATCATTGAATTCAAATTTAATACTATCCATTATACAGTGACCCACTTGTAACCTACTGTACAGCAGAGTGACATCCACTTACCCACCTTTTTTTGCTTGGCGGAGTTTACACTAAAAAAAAGGTGCCTACTTGTGATGGAGTTTAAATGTGCCCTATTGTATTACACTATTAGGTACGTGTAAATAGCAGGTTATAAAATAAAATACCTTTATTAGGTAATAAAACAAATTGCTCGAGTTCTATTCAGTTTGTCAGTATAGTAGTTAACAATTATACTATAGATGATATTCTATTATACAAATTCACAAAATGCCATGTGGATATGATATTCTGTATATCCGTAGCAATAGTACTATAGTAGGTATAGGTACAATAAATTGTACATTAATACTTTTATCTAACCTTTTAAATTAGTTTTAATATGTTTTTGGTTTGTCTAATAATGACCTATATATATATATATTTATTAATACCGTCTCAATTATACGTCACTGCATAATATCCTCCGGTAATTTAGCTAACCATAAAATATTATTGATGATATCTGTTATAGTTATTGACGGCCGACGGGTTATTTAAATATAATTATTCATTATTTAATATTATCACCGGAATTATAGCTGTTGGGTTTTAACCGTGTATTTATAATACCTTATAATAATGATTATTATTTAAATTGCATATTGTTCATATCTCGAGAATAAAATAATATTATAATAGGTATTATACCTATTATACCACTTATTAACTCCAGCTAATCTTACTATTACACGGGAATATCTATTTAATACCTTAATTAACGGTGCGTTGCTAATATTTTCCGTCGCTCGTCGTTTGCAGTTACATACCTATGTACGAATTATTCACCCGCGCCAACTAGCTTGATTCAAGCCGTCTCTTGGGCGTAATATCATACCATTTACAAAAAAAAATATTTAATACATCTGTATTATTAATTTAATTTAATTATAATTAAAAAACAATAATAATAATTTAATATGTCCGTCACTGCAACAATAAGCCACGGCGACTCGCGGTTAAATTCTCTGCTCTCCGATTTGATGTGTCTGGATCGCGTCAAAACTGAAATACCCGTGATCGGCTTGGGTTGCAAATACTTCACGAAGCTCATTGCTGGTCTCAAGGTGAGTTTACCACGACTGTGGTTACACGATATTATGATATTATATTAGTCGTGTACTCGTGTACTTACTTCGAAAGAACTTTCGTCATTCAGCCAGATGAATTTTTTAGGGTATGGTTGTAATTGGACTCGTGGAGATATTTTTGAAACGCACATTTTGGTTACAAAAATATAGATGATATATTCACTCTATTGAAGTATTATCATTACCTATATTGATATTTTTATTTCGTGGCTGAGTATTGAGGAATGATTGTTTTTTCTTTTAGTTGTAATATACATTAGTGTTTTCAGTTTTGTACTATTAACATAGTTTTTGTTAGTTTTTAAATTTTTAATGCATATATACTTGAAAAAATAAGTAACTCATTATTAATGACACTTCTATGAAATTTCACTTGAACTTTCTTCTGAGACGATGGAGAGCATTCTTGGGTACCTACAGTTTTTGCAGCGAACAAACCTACAAGCGAACTTTGGTGATTTAAAAGTGAGGAGTGGTTTCGGCGATATAGATGGATCACGGATTGCTTTCGGCTGTGTTTCTGTGTTTTCTACTGTTAGTTTATGTAGAGATCAGAATGAATAGTATGGCTTGTGGCATAAATTGGATTTTTTGGAAGAACCCTAATTATTTGAATGCCATTATACATTCATATCGGTTTCAGGCTTGATATAGTTTTGAAACCTACTTTTCTATTTGTACTGAAAGCTGTTGTTCTCGAGGGCGAATGAATGATAATCGTAAGATAATCAAACGATTTTGCACCACGACTATTTCCGTGAAAAAGTTATTAAGTGCAGCTATTATGATTTATGATATTATACTGAAATAAAGAGTAGGGACATAGGGTTATGGTTGTCGTATATATTATATACATTAAACTATAATATAATCGCCAAGGTTTTATTTTATGTTTTTTTTTTCGTACTATCGCGTCGTGTAGGAATCCTCCGCCGTCGTCGAGTGGAGTCTGAACAAAGCCACCATCGGCGTGGATCATGTGGTCGGATTTCCGTACGTCAAAGACCAACTGTTGGCCATCGATCGGTTGTTGTGCTCTTCGTTGGACCTGACAGAACTCTCATTACCCGTGTTGACTAGAACGCCGCAAGAAGTATTATACCTATTTCAATTAAACATATCATTAAAATCACCAAAATCAGTATTAAAATAGCCTATGCATTTCATGATTACATTTTCAGATACATTTGACCACGAATCGAGGTTTTTATATTTTTTTTTAACGTATGGTCACTTGCTGTACATCGACACCACGTTATTATTACTTTCAATAAATTATCGAAATAAATCAATAAAAATATTTACTTTTAATTGTTAAAGCATACCAGATAGGCACGTACGACATGTTCATAGTCATGTGTGTTTTATGCAAGTATAAAATAATATTATAGGTCTTATAATGATATGAATGGCGTGCATTCGTTACACTCATAAAATACATTAACGTACCTATAGTATCACGCATATAATAAGTTAGCGTAGTAAAAAAATGACAACTCGTGCTTTTAAGCAATTAATAAGTAATTAATACAAATACAATTCTTTGAATTTATATGTAAAACGCATGTCTAATAAAAAATTATATAATACTTAAATAAATTTAAATAGGTACTTATAATTGATTTTGTTAATCTAACAATGAAATAAAATTAAATGTTTTTTCAGCTTAATTGCTAGTTGTATACCTACTTTAGTAAATTAAAGTTGTTTCAAAAATAAAACACAACCACTTATCCGTGATTACAAATCATTATAATAAATTATCAGATTATAAAAATAATTATAAATATTGTGTAACGAACCATTAAAGTTTTTACGAAATACCATTTAAAAGTTTACATAGATTATAGATACCAAATACACAATATACAGGGTTTAACAGAAAGACCTGACAACATGTATCCTTACCTAATAGTTAAACGTATAACAGTTTATTATATGGATATTAAATAATTAAAGATTTACTTGTGTCTAAAATTTCCCAAAAAGAATATTTTAAAAATACTCATTATGTTTCAATTTAATTTACTCCAAAAAAATACTAATTAGATACTAACATTTGAAAATATTGTAAAACTAAACTACTTGGCTTAAAAAAACGTTATCACATCAACATTGTTTTAAAAATTAGTTTTGTTAATAATGGTTATTTTCATTTTTTCCAAAAAAAAAAATATATTAATATTTACAATTTTCATTATTAAAAAAAAAAAAAAATTATACTATACTTGTAGCGCAAGTGTTTATACATTATGAACCTATAGATTTTTTTAAATATTGATTAGTAGAACAAGAGTTATTTTTTATTTGTCAGGTCATTTTATTTGATTTTCTGTTACACCTTGTAATTGGCTTGTATACAGGCCATACAGTTGTATCTTATGTTGAGTTATGTCGTACACGCGTGGTTTCTAATGATTATGGATTCGTAATATGGAATTTCAAAAAAATTAAATAAGATGCGTTTATTTATTTTAACCTAGCAATTTTATATAAAAATTTCAACATTTTTAAGCAAGCAGTTGAACCAACAGCAAATTCATTTTATTTTTTTAAATGGTAACAACTATATTTTATTTTAGTGACGAATAGTAAATTTCCCTTTCTGTAGAAATGAATTCTCAAGCCCAACTCTAATTTCCATGTCTTGAGGCAAGGACACACTCAAACTCAATGGCTCTATATAGTAAATATCTGAGATAGCGTTTTAGGTGACGATTAAAATGTATAAAAATACATAAAATTGGATAAAAAGATAGGTAGCTAAAAAAAAATTATTTATCTCTACTACAATTGGTTCATGTATACCAATTATTTCAACTAAAACTATATTAATGAATTTACTAAGCTTAAGAGTATTGTAGTTAATAATCTAGTGAATCAAAATTGTTAATTTTAGTATGTATCAACAGTTTCAGTAAAAAAGCTTAACCAGAATCTATTAAGTAAAAATAAATAATTGTTACCATTTAAAAAAATATAGTTGATTTTGTTGTTTGTACAACTGCTTGCTTTAAAATGTATAAAATTGGAGAGTATTCTTTATTCATATTATTATATATTAGATTACATAATTATGTATTGTGTGTTTGTAACAAAATATGACTTTAATAATTAAAGCTGAAAATTATTTTTATTTTATTTAAAAAAAAAAAAAAAAATGCGGGTGATGGTAAATTATTAAATTATAATATTTGTAAAATATAATTTTCAGATGTACGATGGAAGTGTAGAATATGTTATTGGAATAGTAACACCGATTACCAACTGGGTTGACTTGGAGCTTCTGCCTCCAGCAGAATATTATGTCGACCATTATTTGCCGGAATTAGATCTTGATCAACAAATAAGTAAATGTTTGATGCATAACTTTAACTTAAATATTGTCTCTCTATCATGGTCGCAAATTGAGGGGGGGGGTTGGGGGCTAAGCCAAAATCCTAGGACATACAGTTTTAAAATGCTATATTGCAATGGTTTGCTTGCCTTTAATATATTCAGCAACCCCAAGTCAAAAGTTGAAATTGCGCCTATGCTCTCTACGTAAAACATATAACCAACGAATAAAAAGACGATTAAAATGGGTACCTACCTATATGTTTAAAAATTAGATATAGTTCTTCTACCTATAAGTGCATCTTTAATAAAATTCCGAGCGGTTTATTATTAAGAAATGGTATAGGTTTATAATATTATATACTTTTTATTAGACATTTATCAATATTTAGTTTAAAATATGAATAGTAATTTACGTATAGATATCCTATAATCCTACAACTATTTATATTGTTCAATGTACCATGTAGATTGATTGCTAAGCACTACATGTTATGGCATAGAATTGATAATGATCGATGTAACGGAATTTACTTTTCATGCTTAAAAAGCATTATAGTACAACCGCGAAACAAGGTGTTAAATCGATTTTACGACCTTGCCTTAGGTCTCGGACACGACTTATCTAATATATAATTAATATCAGTCGATATTGTATACATAATTGTCTGCTGCAGGATACAATTGTTCACCAATGATTCATACCTAACGCCCTAACCAAAAGATTTACGAATAATAATATTAATTGTATTTATGTAGGTACCTACGCAGTCACCCAGAGCTAGATTAAGGCTTAAAATATTGGGTGGTGGTCGTTTGGGCGAGTGTAATAATTTTAACTAACAAAAGAAAAGTCCGTTTGATTGACTATCATAGATAGTTTAAATTTTATAAATTTTGGGTTTATGTATTGTGTGTATGAAATAATATTTTATAGCTGCGTGAGTAATATAGACTTATAATGTATATAGTATATTGTATTATAACTTTTTTTATTAATTTTTAACTGTACATTACTATTTACTACATTAGTTATTTACCACAATTCCTTGGTTTTGGAACGAAACATTCAAAATAACGAGTAAAACGCAGTGTAAAAGTAATAAAATAATATTTGATGCAGATATTATTTTTTTTGATTTAAAATTTAATTGTATAAATTTAATTTAATTTAAAAATGTTTAAATTCTTGAGCTAAGTTTTTCGGGGACCATAGGATTTTTGTTTATTTTCTTTGCCTTTAATCTGGCCTTGTTGCAGGTTTCTAATAAAATAATGATCGCCTTAATACCTTATACAAGCTAAAACTACATAGCTATTTACTCTAATAAATTAATTTGTATTTTTATCGAATATTAACTGAAGTGTACTCATATAAATAATTTTTTAGAGCCTGTAAATAGTGAAAAGGGTCCAAGAGCATGTCAACTATCCGTGAAGCTTGTTCGACGCATCAAACAACATGCTTACGCCGAACCAAAATATTTGGGGAACCTGATATACAGTTTGTATGGAGAATCAATCTTACTGGCGAAAATAGTAAGTTAAAAAATTACAATGTCTAACCACTTTATTTTATATACAACATTGAAAAATAATACATTGGTTTTTATTTTAAAATTTTAATTATGTAACAATATTAAGGGGGCTGCAGCCGGTTTTGTCAAAAGTCAAAACTTATGTAGATTTGACCAATCTAAACATTAATTTTGTTAACCGCCTTGATCATTCCCTAGTAAACTTGTTGATCAATCATAATCTGTTTTTAAAATTAAAATCTGTCAAACCAAATTCTTCCAGTTGTGTCTAGCTTATTGGTCTAAAAGTTACTTTTTTTTCATCGGTTGCAGTCCCCTTAAGGTAGATTGTAATTTGCACCAAAATAAGAGTATGCAATTTCCATCACCGTAGGTATTCGAAAATAGTGTATTCCGATCATCAAGCATTGAATTATTTCGTCGGTAGTCGATACCTTCGTTGATCTCAAGACTCGACAAATTCGAATGACAATAATAATTTTTCGGGGCTTCCAACTACCCGCCGCGGCCTTACCCAGATAGCAATTTTTTGTTTAATAATATTATTATAACATTATAATAACGAATAATATTAGTATAACGTTATTATAATACTATTATAATATTATCATTACAAAATGCTGCCTGGGTATCAGTTAAACATTACTAAGTTTGATGTACCGTCGCTATCGTCGTAATTTCGTTATTACACAGTATGACATTTATTACAACCAATATTAATAATTATTACATTTTAAACTCTTATCTCATGAAGTAATTATATAGGCATATACCTTGTGATTTTTTAAGAAAGATCTCTATTTTTACCTTTGATAGTAAATTTATACAAATTTGGTTTTTGAATTTTTAAGTAGGTATACCTAAAGACCATATTTTGATATTTCTGATATTTTTTATTCTACTTAAGGATAATATACAAGATTTTATATTTTAAACGAGAACCCCCATTCTTTCTGCTATAAATTATTTAGCGTATAATTTTTCTGAAAATGACGTAGGTATCGGAATAAAAATTCGAACGAGTCATTTTTGAGTTATTTAACTTTGAGTACTAAGGATAATAGGTCAATTATAATGGGTTCGGAACATATATCGGGGATGGTCATTTGTAAATTGAAGTAACATTAATCTATTAACAATTATAATTTGTTTTATAAAGTTTAATAAATAGTAAATAGGTACTACTATATCCAACATTACATATTTTTTATATTTTCATAAAATGATTTTTAAGGACTATTGTCCATATTATAAACATTTTAATAACTTGATACTGCTGTAACTAATGAGTATTTACTCATTCGAATTTTGAACTTCATACATCAAAAAATTATCAACATTTTTAAAAAAATTATCCACATTAAAAAAGTGGGTTCTCATTTGAAAAACAGAAGTTTGTATCACCTCGAGATAAGTCTCAAGAATTATTAAATGTGGTCTTTAAGTACATATATATATACATATATATTTTATTACTATATACATATATAAATTAATTTTTAAAGGAAAACTGGGGGTGAGGAGGATTGGTGAATCACCCTGTATAGTGTATACCACATATTGACCATACTGTTCAAAGAAAAAGTTTATAGTGACAAATTGATTAAACGAAAATGTTAGTTAATAATCATGGAATAAGAGTAATATTAGATAGAGTGACTAAACTTAATTGTATTGTTAAGTTAAAGGTGAACGTTATAGGTGAACCATTTAAAATGCTAAAATAAAAAATTGCTGTTATCAAACAAATATTTTCTTGGTTTTGCCTAATTGTGAATGGCTTATTAGTTATTACTTATTAGTTATTACATATTTTGCATATTGTAAATTAAACAATTTTTATATTGAAAAATTTTAAGGAAATCAAATTCAAACTAATTATATACTCATATAGTCGTATAGGTAATAGGTATAGACATATATATTCTATATTTATTATAATTATGATTTGTTATGTATTATATAAGTTAATAAGTTGTTTCCCTCTTCTAAAATTTACTCAGTACTCGTTATAAGTAGGTACAAGTAATATGATTAATAAATAAAATAAAGGTACACGGGGCGTGCGTGCGTACGTGCGCACGGGGCGAGCCGATGGAGCCGGGGCTCGACCGGAATCTTTTTGGGGGCATAGTAAAATGTTTGTCTATACTTATTATAAATTATAATAATATGTCTGAAAATTTTATTTGTAGTGAAAGTGAAATAAAATAACAACTATTTGTGTGTACCTCTACATTAATTTTATTCATCTAACAAAAACATTTTGTACAAAATAAGTACTTTGATTAAATACATTAATAAGTTGGTTATAATCTATAAATAGTATACATATACATGGTGTTTATTTAATATTAAGATAAACCGAGTGCGGAAGACCGTAGATGTATTGCTCCACGGAAAAACCTATACTTGTATAATTCGTCGCTTTCAAATAGAAGACCGTAAACAGACTGACCTCTCAATTCTTAATAATCTATTCATTATTCAGTATGTTAAGTTGTTAACTGTTTATTGTTGTCACTCAGTCACTACACACTGGTCTTTTAGTGTTTATGTTTAATAATATTTATATTAAAGTTCGGTGAATTAATATGATGAGACATTATTATAATTAATTTTATTCTTGCCAATATCGGTCGTATTTATTATTTATATCGTTTTAATTTTAACATTAAAAATATATGTTTAGAAATTAGCACATATTATATGTTGTGTGCATATTTAACTTGATTATATTTTTACATATAAATATTACACTTTTTATACTACACAAAATTAAAATTTTAGAATAAAAATGTATGTTAAATGTTAATGTGTAAAAAAAAAAATAGGGGCACTGTCAAAGTTGGGGCACTAATTCTACCAGGCTCGACCGGAAATTGAAGTCTGCGCACGCCTGTGTGTGGATATGAAAAACTTTAAAATTAGTATTTGAAAGTGTTTTTTTAAATTAAATGCTTACATATACTCAACCCAAATTTCATAGTTTGTTTTTGAACCAAAGTTGTTGCCAAAGACGTTTCGTCAGATCTGGAAGAAACTCGGTGATGGCGTGACACCGTCTGAGGTGGCCAATAGCCTATTGTTGGTGGAAATGGGCTGTCTGCGACTTAGAGAAGGAGCATCTTTGGTTGTCAAGATGATGGAAATCACCGAACAAATGGCCAAATGTTACATAGAAATGTTTATACGATATGTGTTCGAAAAAAGAAATGTAAGTATATGTATAATAGAATTATTTATATTTATTATTATATTATAAATCTAAATTATTTAAACTTGATCAACAATAAAAATGGGGATTATATACTTTTATTAATGTGGAATTGTGAAATATGTGTCATTACTCGTAATAGACTTACTCGATTTAAAAATAAATCAGATTTTGAAATATCTTACCTTAATTTTATAATCCATACTTAAAATTTATCATTGAACTTTTGAATTAAACAAATTGAGATATATATTAATAATAGCTAATAATATGTAAAAATCGGCCAGGTGCGAGTCGGACTCGCGCACGAAGGGTTCCGTACCATCATCAGCTATAAACATGTCGGCAACACTGCTTATATTATATTTTCTATTATTTTTAGTATTTGTTGTTATAGTGGCAACAGAAATACATAATTTGTGAAAATTTCAACTTTCTAACTTTCATGGTTCATGAGATACAGCCTGGTGACAGACGGACGGACAGCGGAGCCTATTAGTAATAGGGTCCCGTTTTACCGTACGGAACCCTAAAAGCTACACTATCGTTATTGAATATTTTTATATTTTGAAATAGTCATATAATTTTGTTCGTAAATATTAAATATAATTTTGTGTTGATAGTTCATTTTTTCATTGGCTTACTATAATTTCAGTTAAAATTAAAAACTGTAGCTAAATAGTACAGGTACCAATAAATATTAAATAGGTATATAATATTTTTCATATTCGATTAATTATTTGATATTTCACAGTAATCCCATGTTTAAATACTAAAGAAGTAACGGTACCTATAAAAAATATTATGTAAATTGCGTAAGTTCATCGATTTCGATTCAGTTATATAATATTCAGACTAACAAGTTCGCCACTTACGCGATATGAATACTTAAAGTTTTCACCGACCCCAATATCAATATGCAATATGCATATTAGGTATACTGTATGCCTGTAACTATTATACCTACTGTCGTATTAATATCGGTGTAGGTATATAATGCATTTTTAAATATATAATATTATATCTGTATATTACTATGTCGATAGTGTATATTGCAATTTGTATAGAATATCTCTGTGAATTTGAATACCTACATTTTAAGAAACAATGTTTAACCATTTTAATACTTCATTAACTTCCACAGTTACAGAATAAGGCCTAAGTTACTAATAATAATACTTATCGTTTGATAAGTTTTGAAAAATTGTTATTGAAATATATTATAGTATAAATTGCCCAATACAACAATATTATTAGGTATTTACCCACATGTTTCGAATTGTACCTATAGACTAATATAATAATAAATATAAATATATAATTACAAATTTCTAATGAGTATACTCATATATACCTATATATAGGTTGATAAGTACATAAAATCGTTAAATTCGGTACAACACAACTTGAGAATGTTATTAATTATTATCCACTTAATATTATATTGATGTTTGTTTTAAACTATTAATTATCTAAAAAATATTATGTTTGTTTATAATTATAGTATGTGGTCGACAACCTATCGAGAGTTGTAAATCCTATGACAAAAAAACAGAAAAAAAACATGGAATCTATGTCTCAACATGAAAAAGTGGAAACTGAAACAATAAACGAGAATACAAATGGCGGTGAATATTCATCATCTTAAAATTGAACCGACCCTAGGTTAGGTAGCTTATAGTTCAAATTGTACGTACTTACAGAGCTATTTTAGTGGTTTCAGTTTTAATATTAATCATTTTTATAATTAGAATTTATTTTATATTTTACTAATTTTTATTTACATTTTGTTCCTATTTATTTTGAATTTTAAGTTTTATGAAAAGAAATACAGCAATTTATTATTATATAAACTCCAGTTTTTTTTTTTGGTTTTTAATTAATAAGAAATAAAAAAAAAAATTGAATTATAATACACTGTATTTAATTTATGGTGTATGTTTAGGCGTGTGAATTTATACTTTTTCTCATAGAATTATTATTATTATTATTATTTTTAATTGGTCTTTGAACTACGGCAACTATAGCTATTAGTTTTTTGTGGGAGGTTACGGTTGGTTGAGGAACACGTCTTTATATGGGACAAGGACTCTTCACCAAGAAGCCGGGTGGTCACCCATCCGGGAGCCAGCGACGTTGGACGGTGCTTGACCTCAGCACACATCAGGCCAACTGTGCCACACCAGGCCCCTTTTGAATTATTATTTTGTTTTTTTTTGTTCATTTCATAATTTGTTATTACCTGTTGTAACCTATATTCTTTTGACGTCATCATCGTCTTCATTCCCATAATGGCATAATACAATATAGGTACTATTATAATATTTATGTAGGTATCTACTACAGACTACAATATTATTATTTAATTAAAAATAAAATAATTTTTTGACTAGTATTATATACACATAATTATATAAAATTCATGATGTCTACATTTTGATATAGGTCAATAGATACTTATGTTTGATAATAATACATATAAATAAATAACGATGATGATAAATAATAATGTATAGACGATAAATATACTGCATTAGTCAATGATGTAATTCAAACACAGTTTTAGGTAACATAGTAATATACATCTGCAGTAGACTGTGGTTTGCTATCGTTACCAATATAAGGGTTTATAAATTTAGAATATAGTCATATTGTTTAGAAGAAAATATAAATACAATTGAATATATAGTCATAATAAATGTGTCAATATTTTTTTATATATTAGTTTATTTATCATTTATTAAGCATATTCTGTGCTAAAATATACGTGTACAAACTGACAAAATAATATATATATAGGTACATTTACCTCATAATATAATATTATAATTAATTAACAATGACCATAATGTATATTATTATAACATCAAGGATAGATTGCACGAAACAACTATAAAAATAAATAATAATGTTCTCGGACAACACAGGTGCCTAATATTTAACATTTGTATCCTATGATTGAAAAAAAATGTATAATATATGAATTATAAATTTAGCCACCTGAATAAAAAGAAAATGATACACACATTCGAGACATTTTTCTTAAACATATTTAAACTGAGCTTATAAAATAGTTTATAATATAATATATTAAAATATGCGCTATGTGCTTGTGGTCTATCGACATAACATTGGATGGTTAGATGTTTCGCCAATCTATCCGTATAATAGTACGCCTATTAATTAAGGAACACTTGGTGTTACGAGAATACAAATAATAAAAAATATGATCATATTATATTAAAACAATTAGTATTTATTTATATATAGGTATGTCGTATGCAAGCGTGTGTGTTGCATGGGCATCATAAAAACGGGAGAGAGGCTTTTAGGGGCTTGGCCCCTCAAATGGATTTATAGTATGTCGTCCATCCGTGGACCACGTAAGTAGTAATTGGTGTGTGGGCCACTTTACTTTGGACTCCTCCCCAGAAAAAAAAATGCAATGTCTAATGTGTATGAATGAGTGTGTAAATGTGTAGGTGCGTGTATAGCAATGAGTATAAAATATATTTAATTCGAATGTATAATAGTGATATTACCCGTGTATGCATAATTGTTTAAACGGTATTAATGTTTATCGACAATAAAGACGACGATAAATCAATATACCTAGCTTGAAGGAAATCTTAAATACTGCATTAGTTTAGAATTAAAGCTTGTTTCCAGTCTCCCGTAGGCGAATTAAAAAAAATAAAATCAATACACGTCAATAAAATATCATAATAATAATAAATTCTGGTTTCGTTCTGAGGGGATAAGATTCTTAGAAAAACAAAGCAGCTTAGGTTTACATACGTGTAACGCCGATCAATCAGAAATGACGTAGGTACGTTCAATATGCATAAAAGTATAATATTATAGTATATTATTATTGTACAAATATTAACAACTCCATTGGAGTATAATATATTATATTATATTATAGTGTTCTATACCAATAGTATATTGAATGGAGTAGGTATATTATATTATATTGTATCTCTAATAGTGATATTGATTGACTAGTGTTTTTAATTTACAATAATTATAATCGTAATAATAATAATAATAATAATAATAATAGTAATAATAGTAGTAATATAAATTATAATGTTATTCGATTATAACACAATATCTAATTACAGATGAAATGTACATTACACATAATACGTATTATATGATAACAGTGAACGTTTAAAACTATAACCAAAAAAAAAAAACAACTTATAGTTAATGCAAAATCCTTTGGTATATAAAATATGTATTACTTAGAGAGACAAGTAAGAATCCGGGGACACGGAGAGGAGGACGAGGAGACGCAATGATGATTTTTTAGAAAAATTGTTTTGTTTTTCCGTGAACAGATCAGATACTGCGTTGGACATAATTGCCAGGAAAAGTTCCGAAGCATCCTGTCCGCTTACTCGATCCCACGTACCACCCGTCGTCACATTTTTCCATCACGAACACTACGTCGCCTTCTCTAAGTTCCAATTCGTCACTGTTCTGTGGCTTATAATTGTATAACGCCCTATAACTGTCAACAACTTGAGTGATAAATCGCTCATTTTGTAATATTATATTTATATCATATAAATTAAAAATCAAATATTATATGACGGGTGCTGGTAGGGGATATGTTGGCACGTACATCAAATGGTTTCAAGAATTTGTTCGCATATTTGATATTTGGTTGCAAATGCACATTGATCGCATGTCCAGTATTGTATACATTGCAATGGTCGCAATATTCATATCATATTATACTTATTTTATACTTAATTCGTTATTATGTAATATTTTTTAATTTAATTTAATTTGAATATGATTTTATAATTATACGAGTATATGTACACATGAAAAATTATATAGGTATCATCACAGTATTTTGATACGCATCCCCTGCCCTTTACTTCGCCTTTATCGTAGTTCTCCACTTCGTATTGGCTATCAATCATATACATTATACATACATATATAACATAGAACAAAATCAACCAACTAGAAATGGAGAACTGCGACATGGGACGGAGGTGAAGGAGATGCGCATACTGCGTAAAACTATAGTACAACTGTGATGATACCTACCTATCTAATTTGTCATGTATGTACATGCATTATTTTGTATACGTATGTTGTTTTTGTAGCAACAAATATATTAAACTAACGTAAAAACTGTTAATGAAGTAAAGTATGTAAACGTACATTTTGAATATGTAGTCTAATAGTGAGATAAATATATTTTATAAGTATAAAATAATGAAACACTTATTATTAGATAAATATTGTTCTATTGTTTATTTGGGTACGAGTATGAGGTAAGACCTACGCTCTTCATCAAGTTAAGTCTATATTATATTATATTATTGTTTTATTATACTTTATTATAAGTACTTACTACACCATATTATTCATTTTACTTTCTTGCATAAACATTTTTTTTATTTTACTGTGACCAAATCAGTACGGCCTGTGTAAATACAACACATTTGACACATGACCAAATGTTCTGCAACCAAATGTATGCGATAAATTGACTGTACATTTGCATAAGTGCATCTAAATTCGGCCATAGATTTTATACTGATTATCTCTGTCAGTTCACGCGTGTTTATGTATTTTCATTGATAACAATTAGATTTTTTTACAAAAAAACAATTTTTAACATTATTGTAATAAAATGTTTTTTTCTACAGTTCTACACAATTATAGAGAACATTGAGGTTTTTTAGACTGGAGTACCGATAGCATTAGATGCGTAAACATTTAAAACAAAATATAGTTTCTGACCAGTTTCAGTATTTAGTAATTGAGTACCTACCTACCTACATATTATTTAATCGTGCCACTTTAACAATTATAAGAGGCAATCCCAGCGCCTGTCGTACACAACAATTAACTCTACAATGATTTTGGTTATCAATGTTATCATTAATTTTATAGTATAATAATATATGTTATTTGTGTCTTATAACTGTTTAAACTATTATTTATAAAAATAAAAAATAAATGTACTAACAAGTAACAGAGTGTGATAAATATTTTGTACACATAAATTATAATATTTTAAAAATAAATTAGTTAATAAGCTATTAAACTGCGCACCTATATGGCTATATAGTATGAAAAATGTATTCGTTTACTTACGGCATGGGTTCTGAATGTACGTCAACGTGTAGAGTTTCGTTCATGTTATTTGTTTGTTTCTTCGTTTGGGTCCCGGAACTTCTTGTCGGCTACAATCAATATCATCGACAATAAGTTTCCCTAACTTCATAAAGTATAACAATTTTTTTTTGGTTTAGACGATTTGATACCATAGAAGAATAGCTATCCGGCTGATACATGTGCTGCGTCTTCGGCGGATTACTGGTAATGAGAGAATGAGATGCCGGGGACGCCACGGGCTTGAACGATTCGCTTGTCGACGAGTCTGAAAATAAAACCAATTCGTTTAAGATTGGAATAGTAATTTGATGCATATCTACTCGACGAACTGTTAAGTATCGGAATTATCGAGTGGGCAAACGCATAAATTATGTGCAAATAATAATGATAATAATTTTAATTACTCGGATGATCGCCTGGTTCCACTAAGACTGTGACGTAAGATATAGGGAATATTCCTTTTTTGCTTCCGATTCTGCCTTCGTACCAATTGTTGTCAACACGCCTAGTCAGAACAACCAGTTCCCCTGAAGACGAAAATAATGCATACATATAGATACATTATATTATACTATTAAATTTGAATAACGCGTATGTCTGTCTCGACGAAATAATTTCGAATCGAGTAAGGAGTGGTTCGTACAACGAACGCGACTTGCAGTGTTCAGCGTCCATTGAACGTTAAACGGCATCGTAATCACCCGTCACCGCCGAATGTTATTTGCTTATGATACATTATTTTATAATATTATAATTATTATAATTTATTAGTTTATTACCATCGAATGTAAATGCTTTAATCACGGTTTTTATTTTTACCTTTGACTAACGACAATTCCATATTGGTTTGTGCCACAAAATTGAATTTTGCCCTTGCCTGGCCCTCGTAAGGTCTGTGCGGCGTTGTTCTGATGCCATCGTACGGAATTACCTGCCAAAAACATAAATTGTTACACTCTTGTGAGTTTTGGTTGCTGCGTGAGCTCTGTGGACCGGAAAACGGAATTTTGAACGACATAATACGCACCTCGACATAGTTGAAAGGGAACAATCCGACCATGGCGTTGTGCTCCCCCTCGTACCAATTCTTGTCGATCTGCTTCCGGACGAATATGATGTCACCTTTCCGGAACGACAGTTCTCTATACACAATCGCATAGAAATTAAAATATAAATAAAATACTACCAATGTATATACCTATATATAATATTATAAATTATAATATATATTTATGTCCGGTTATACAGTTATACAGGATCAATGCGATTGGATACATACTATTATTAATGTTTCTTACCTGGACGTTTGGCCAACAAAATTGTATAAAGCTCTTGCTACGAGCTTTGGTTCCGGAGTACGACTTCTTGGCGGCTGTGGA
Organism: Acyrthosiphon pisum; assembly: GCF_005508785.2. Lineage (NCBI taxonomy): Eukaryota > Metazoa > Arthropoda > Insecta > Hemiptera > Aphididae > Acyrthosiphon > Acyrthosiphon pisum. The sequence continues at coordinate 34,686,986 of NC_042495.1, read as the reverse complement.
CTCTCGTCTACAAAGTCGTCGTAGCGGTTTAAAGGGATGGGAGATTTTTGAGAGGGCCTAAAAAATGTCATTATTATTATTTTTAAATTTGTCTTGGATATTATAGTCGTGTTTTGCCACTAACAATAAGTTGTCTGCGTGTCTCCTATTTGACATGTCTTGAAGTTCTTGAAGGTACTTTCTCCGTCTCTCCTCTTGATAAATCCTTCTCATAGCTTCTGCCTGCTTGTTAGCTAATTCTTCTTCCGACCATTCTTCTTTAATTTCATTCCTAACCGGACGGCGATACTGTAGTGTTACCTCCGATTCCGCATATTTGTGCGGTGAATCTAAAAGTATTTTGTTAGCTTTATTTAAAATGATAAAGCGTTAGCGTTCAACTTAAATGTTATACTAGTAGGTAGGTAGGCAAGTATACTTCTTTAAATACCATAGTAGGTATTGCATTTTCAGTGAAGCCCGATAATGCACAAATATTTTGTTGCAACTAAAAGTCGGTTATTGCATACACAGTCCCCTATATATAATATGTCAGTTAAAATTAGGAATCGAATACCATAGGGAACGAACGAATAGCTCTACTGAACAATGAAAAGAACGATGACAAAATCAACAATGAACACAATGAGTTGCGTGCGGTAATTTTCATTCTTTGCTCCCCTTCACTCGCCAACCCTAACATTTATAGCTGCCAGTTTGTACTATCAAAAATATGCCAATGTTTCGATAAATAATAAAGCATAATGTGACAAAAAAAAAAAAAATAATAATAATAATAATAATAATAAAAATATATCTTTTCATAGTCCTACATTAAATTTGTTGTATTTTTTTCCAGCAACATCGAATAATATATATATATATATATATACATATATATAGTATTAAAAGACCTTCAGTCTAGAGAATATTCGAACACGTGCTACCAGTGAATGAAAGATCAATGTAACACGGGTCGTTAAACACGTCCAAACGGCAATATAATTATCGGTTTCTCTTCTTTTGACAATAGGCTTTAGCGAAACATGTTTCATTTTTTTCCATTTACGTGAAAGCTACGCAACTAGAAAAAAAAATAGATTTGTTTATCTTATATTTTCTGCAATGCTTCTCGTAAGATTTTTGAGCAAAATTAAAAATAGACACGATTTCTGGTCGAAATAGCCAGATGCCAGTATATACGTGGGCCCGAACGCAGCATGTAAAATATTGGGCAATCAGATTTAAAAATTATTATAATCGTGATTGATGTGGTATTACGTCACTACATTTATTATCAAGTACCTATATTATTTTCTAAGGTATATGGTTTTTTTTACGATAAATAATTTGTGATTAGAGGGAAAAATGACTATATTGAATAATTGGATAATTAATATTATGCAAGATCGCGATTGCTTATCACGATACTTTCTCCTTTGTCAAATTAATAATTTACATAAAATAAATTGAAAGTGATAGATTTGATTGGAAATCCATAAAATTAGCTGTCATCGGAAAGATTTCTTTTATTAGTAAACACTAAACATTATAGTAAATACCTTCAATGTAAGTAAAGATTAAACTAAAATGGAGAAAATACCTCATAGAAAAAAAAGTAAATGTAGTTAAGAAAGTTGCATACTTCACGAAGATATAGAGAAATATTTTACAGTCTTGTGTTCGTACAATGGAAAACCTAGAGCAAATTTAGAAGCCGTTCTAAAAATATTGGTATGTCGAAACGAAATTGATTTTATGTTGTTTTTTTTGAACCCCGCGTGTATATTATATACGTTTAAGAGCTGCAGTCGGTCGTTTCCTTTGATCGACCAGCTGCTACTGATTAAACAAGACCACACTTTTTCCATTATTCACACGGACATTGACAATTTACTACGTACATGCGCACTTAAACATGTTGCTTGTAATTTATAATATAACGCGTTTGTGAGCGCGAGGCTCGTAAAAGTAGACCTACAGGTTTTTTTATTTTATTTTACGAGGCAATTCTTTATTTCCCGGGGACCTTATTCGGAAACCTAATTTTACTATCGAAAGGGTTGAGTTAAAGACACAAACAAAGCGGAGATAGGGTTGAAAGTGCACTATATAATCTAATTTAATATCGGCGCCTGGACGCGTGACCTTAAGACGGGAAAAGGGTTGGTGTGGTGATAGTGAGCAGCGAGAGGTGGGGGGGGGGGGTATTATGTGATGGTATATATCGTATATATAGGTACGACTGAAGTTTTTTTTTCCCGTGGGCGGAACAAAACTGTTTGACCTATAATGTCCTCGAGCTTGTATTTCTATCTGGAAACAATATTAAATATGTATTTACCAGGCGCGTTTAAATATACCTGCGGTTAAACTATTCACGATTGTATTTCATAATATGGTGAAGCGAGCAGATGTATAACTCGGATAGTTATTATTCCGACTTTATTATATAGACAAAACATATTAAGCAGACAAGCGCCCGAACGTTAGCGGTTCGAATACTTTATAGATTATATCTATTTTTTTAATGAAACGGAAGATTATTAAAGAGGAAATCAACCGTGGAAAAAATGATGTTCAAGGTAAAAGGTTTGTGACTCGACAAATATATTATTTTATATTATTTTTTTTTTTCAAATGCATTTGCATTTTGCACACGGAATAAAGTAGGTACTCCTGTCTATACGACTATATATTATTATGTTTATGATTTATCATAATATATTTATAATATACGATTGTGAAATGAAGTACCTAGTAACATGAAAATGTATAGAAAATATTATTATTATTATTTTTGTTTATGTACAATTATTACACTGGCAGCTGCAATAGCCAATAGGTAATAGGAACTGCTATTAAAAGTGTATTCTATTGATACTTCAAAAGCATACCTATTGCCTACCGTTCAAATAGGATCTAAGATTTTTATGTTTTATACAGATGCCGGATGAAGTGCTTTTTTATCTCAGCAAAACGTTTTTGCTCTGCGAATAGATATACATTATGAGTTATAATGGTACATTTGTAAATTATTATGATTTATAATCTTTGTTTTGTACATGATATAATATATACATAACGACAATGCGTAGATAGATACGTCATAACTGACTATAACAATACATTTTGGTACTGGCAAAGTGTGCGATTTAACGACTACTATAGGTTCTTGATCTGTATCTATTCTCCGCACAATTTTTCTGAACTAGATATATTGTACTACGTATGATGTGTTCAATTATTATAATTTAGTGTTAAGTTTGATATTGACACAATATCGACTTCTCATTGAGGATCATTACATATAGGTATAATATGAATATAATGATCAATATCTAACGGTCGTCGATATAATATAGATAACAAATTACAGAAAACTACACATGTATAATATTGTATACTTAAATCTAATTTAATGGTCATGCAATTACGGGAGTTTTAAATTCAGACTGTAATTTAGTAATTATGTAGGTATATGTAAATGTTTTTCTGAGTTAACATGCATCTTTGACACCTAGGACAATTTAAGATCAAATTGTACGTTCTTAAAGACATGAAAGATACTTCTTGTGTCAAAAATATAATTTAAGAACGTTATACAATTTTATAAACTTAAAAACAAATAATTAAAAAAAAAATATATGGTAGATCACACACTATACCAAAAAACTGACAGTATAAGACACCCATATAACCACTAATAATTTTAATTGGATCTATTAAGTTTAAAATATAACATATTATACGTAGGTATATAAATAATTTTATTATATTGTACTCATAACTGTTTGATATTTTTCGAAAAATATAATTTATAAAAATCACGGTAGTAGGAAATTAGTTAAAATTTCGTAAATAAAAATTGTGAATGTTTTAACTACTATTTTGTGAAAGTATTATATACATTATTAATTCCTAATAAATATATGTTTTAATATTTTATCTGTTAGTGTAAGTAATAGTAATATAAACGTATACTAATAGTACATGTATTACATGCATTTGCAAAACTATGGTTAATGGTTATGAATACTTGTCAGTCATGTCGTTATTCGTTGTAAAAATGGGTATTTAAAATAATTTATATTTAATTAGTCTTTAAAATATACATAATGTAGACTATGAACAAATTATTTCAATGAAAGAACTGGTATAGTACCTATATACAACAAATATAATATCAGTAATTGTACTATCTTGGTCATTATGCCAGTCTATACATTACATATTGACCTCTAAAACCATTTAAGCTCTGTCCTTGCACTTGTGTAAAAACTTTTAGCTCATTTACATTTTAATTCATCTGTAAATTAGCTTTATTGCTAAAAGTAGGTAGGTACCAAATTAGTACTTACAGTCACCGTTGACGGCGATCCTCCTTAAACTGACTGTTCTAGCTGGCAACAAAAGCGGTTTTTTCATGTCATCGCCAGCCATAACACCCAAAACTCGAATTTATATCAACGGGATTATCGTACGGAGGGTGGCGGCGATAACTATAAACACGCATTGACCCAACTCAACCCATGACCGAACGAACAACAGTCTGCACCATCCGATGCCGAATATACACTACCGTCTACCACATGTTCGGCGGCAAAACAGTCGGAATGGAACAGACCGAGCTACAGGCGATCGCAGCGCTCTCGTCTGCTGGTTGCCGTTTGTAGTTTGTGTATTATGATCGGGGTCAATAACGTGGAAGAATGTCACAATAATGTATTCACTCACCCGTGGTATATAATAATAATATTATATAGGTACAGGAATTCGGGTGTTTTGAATCCTATCTGGATTTTACTATAGTAGCCTTGAACCTTGTCAAGGTTAATAATTCATGTACGTTAATGGTTTGTTTTTTATAACGTGCCGCGAAATGGAGCGTACTTTTCAATACTACTTTCGATTTCTTTAAGAGTTTGTTTGATTAACTTGGTTGCATGTAATGAAACTGTCGGTAAAATTCAATACGAATGGTCATTACAATTATATAAGTATACTTAGTTTAAATATACGGTAATAATATTATATTAGTTAATACATGTAGTCGACTTTCTGAATTGAATTTGTTGGGGAGCGGTTATTTAGAGTAGGTATCTGGTATACAGTATATTACTACATTATATACTACAGTATATTATCTACGATCTACGAATCTACCTATTATTGTATAAGCGTTGGGTGGTCTTTGTATTTTACAAATTAATCATCACCTATTCTGTTATTTTACTACATGAACACTATTTTACGTTAGATAGTTTTAACCAACTATAAGTCTATAACACATAATAATAATTATCATGTTAAAGATGAAACAATAAAGCAGGGAAATATTTTTAAAATCGTGTAATAGAAAGCTTATAAAATATATGCTATACCAATATTCTATATTTAAATTAGGTAACCTATAGTTAATTAGTTGGACTTATTATTGTTTTTATTTTAAATTTAAGTTATAAACTTACATTCTTATTATAAAATGTATGTGCATTTTGAAGGTTATTGTGGATAATTTTACAAAAATTTGCACCTTTAAATTTAACGATTGATGGTTTTGGTGGTAATGTTGGCTGTTGGGTCCATACACCATTCCAAGATGGTGTCCACCTATACTTTGGCTTATGAGCTTCCGGATTGTATGGTTGGCTTAAAAATCCATCATGTTTTGAATGTTTCAGAATAGAATGATGATGATGTTTTCTGTTGTATCTGACTGGTGATGCAGATTTAGGTCTCGTTTTTGGTTTGGTAAAAGGTTCTGGTTCCGGATATTTGTGTGCCATCCAATTACAGTCTAAAAATGGTATCATTTTCCTTGCTTCTCTCAGGTCAGGAGTAGAAGTATAAAATTGACCCAACATAAATGCCCTATTTCTATTTTCAAACATAATCCTTATTCTTTCTACTTCACCTTTAGTTAACTTGTCTTGAAGACTGGCCAGTTTACTAATTACATTTATACGGGGCATAAGTCTATTGTCTGGCCTCAATGGACATTTAGGCACTGGACTTTTGCACCGTTCGTATTTGGTTTTCAGATTTTGTACATCACCATATTCATGATATCTAATAATATTCCTGTTAAGTTCGGGGTCACTCTTATACCTTTTTAAAGTATTTGATTCTATTGGAGTATTCAAAAATCTAAGATCATCAAAGCTTTCAAATTTCCTACGGAGCTTTCTTACAACTCCATTTTTAATTAATTTTGAATATTCGTAACAACGATCTGGTGATGGAGACAATACTCTTCGCATAGATTCTCTTTCTCCAAAAATACATTTCATAGATGAAAAACTTTGAGATGAATGTAAATTTGTTTTCTTTGTTCCCAGGTGTATAACTGTAGAAGCAGATGAGCTGGATTCACTAACATTTGTGCCATTGGCCCAATCAGAAATCATTTTTTTCTTGTCTTCGTTATCAGCCAAAACCAATAAATAATTTTTTTCGTAATTTTTTGCAATAGACTCTTCTTCAGATACGTCTATGGAGTAACAAGTTCTCGGAGAAACACTTTCAGAAATATTACTTTTACATTTTACAGCTGCAACAGCTCCTAAAGTTTCTTTGGGTATTACTACATTTCCTGAATGCTTTTTTTGTTTTTTTTCTAACACTTCATTACTTATATTTTTTGAAATTTTTTTTTTTTCATTTTCACTTAAACATACTGATCCAATCGAATCAGCTTTTCTGAGGCCTTCTTCTCTATCTTTTTTTCTAGCTGGGCCCATTGAACTCGATCTTATATACAACGATGAACTGATTTCAGATCTCTTTACCCTGCCATTTACCTCAATTTCGTAATCATTTTTAAATTTATTTGTCTGTATAGCTCTTGGTATCCTTTCTCCTTTCAAATCAGATATTGTACTATAGACTTCATTAAGTTGTGTCTTGAGTCGATTCAATTGTTCCATAGAAAGACTGCTCCATATTCGGCAACCAATATTAGAAGGACTTCTAGAACTCGATCTTCTAGGTATGGACGTGTAATTTTTTTCCCTCTCTTCTGATACAGGACGACCTCTTTTTGATGATGTAATATGTTTTAATGATTCAGCTACATCTTGTACTGAAGTTCCTCTCCAAAGTGGTCTATAAACGTTCACTTCTGGTTTACGATAAGTATCATTCCCTATAGCATGAAATTTTCGTTTCAAATCAATTACCGAAGTTTCTTTATTTCTCAAGCCACGATCTAAATTTCCTTTCCAACGTATTTCTTCAGGATCTTTTGTCTTGTATAGCACATCTTTTGACTTTTGTACATCTTCAAGTTTTGCATGTAAAGATTTTATTTCAGTTTCAGCTCTTTCCTTGACTCTAATTGTCTTCCACTTATCATAATCTACTAAATCTCCACGTGTTCTAACTTTATTACTAGCCTTTTCTGCAGTTTTTTCTAATTCTCCTAATCTTTCCAAGCTACAATAAAAATTATGCAACTCTTTGAAGCGTTCAGATTTCTTACTTGAGTGTCTTAACTCTCTCACATAGGTTTGATATTCATAATCGGCTGCCGCATTTTTCACTCTCTCCATAGGTTCTTCAGCACTTTTAGATCGTTGACATCGGCGTATACCAGTTACACTTTCAATTAATTTCACTGGTGCTTGGAAACTTTTAATACGACGAGATGATGGAGACCGTGAAGGTGGTTCACTGACACTTCTGCCTTTTAAAAAATCAATACTTTCATCTCCAAACTGATCCCATTCAGTTACACCGGTAGACTGACATTTATCAAAAGATTTAAATTTAGATTCAGACACGGGCTTTTTATTTGATAAATATATGTCTATTTTGCTACCTTTGCGACATGCATTAGATTTTTCTTTATTCTTGATTGGACTTATTTTAGGAATGTGTTTCTTCTTTTCATCAGTTAAAAGTAATTGTTGAAAAAATTCTTCTCCAAATTGATTTTGTTTTTCATTATTTTTAACAACTTTTTCGTTTTTTAAACTTGATGATTTCACTGATGTTTTGACTATTTCAATTTTTTTACTTTGCCGTTTTCCGCTATTCGTTTTTACTAAATTACTTTTAAGAACCTTATCTTTCGAAATTGTTTTCTGAGTGGTTTTAGAAACAGGAATGCTTTTAGCTGGAGTTGACAATGATTTTATTTTTTTAGGTAACGATGATTCTGAAGAATTTGTTGATGAAGTACTGGACCTTGGTATCACTTTTCCTTTAGCTGATACTGCAACTGTGACTTTGGGGGACTTATCTTTTTCCTTCTTAATGTCATTAGTATACATTTTTGTGGAACTTTTTAAACTTGAGCTTTTTGATCTTTTTTCTGTTTCGGGTTTTGATTTACGAATTTTTAGTTCGACATTAGAGTCTATGTCAACGCCTTTGGTCCATCGCTCAAGTCTAGAATTTTTACGAGATGATTCTCGTCGAGGAGGAGTAGGAGGTGATCCAGTAGAACTAGCAGATGATTTGGCGGTTCTCTTAAAGTTTGAAAAGACTGGGTAACAAGTGACTTCCTTCCAAGGGTGATGAATTACTTCATCATCAAATTTCATAATTTGGATTTTAGTTAAATGAGACGTGATTGGCAAATACTCCAACTCCAAATCTACACATCAAATTTGATTATTTAAAACTATTATCCAGATTCATGTTTGTGCAGTATAAGCCAACCAGGTAGATAATAGCTATTTTTAAGCCCGTTATAAAATATTGCATATCACTTATCATAATATTTCAGTGCTTCCATACATTTTCACAGCATATCCCAAAAAAGTAGACGGTGCATCATTATTTAGTGCGCCCAAAATTGTTTTTGTTGCGATTATTACATATATATGTTTATAAATATAAATGGTAGGTGAAATTTTTTATTTTAATTTAAGAAATTATTTAAATATCTAATACCACGAAAGTGCAAAATGTAATTTAATTCATTATCTATAGGATCATTATTTTTAAAAATGCATAACATTTTCATTATCGTTGCATAATTATTCTGTCTTTGATGTTGAGTGTACCCATTATTTTTTACGATATTTACTTTTTGTTAACATTAGTGTGTTATTAGTTCATTTATTTTTGTGTAATTTTAAATTTCTAAGACTATTAGTTATTACCTCATATAAGTAGTAATAACTAAACACCAACGCATTATTATTTATTATGTAGTACTACCTATTGAAATTAACGTGTTTATAGTTAAAAAATAAAATAGCAATAATAACAACAAAGATAAGTGATAACTTTTAGAATATTTTTAGCGTATTTTTGAAATTCTATTACGAAAAACTCAGATTTGGAAATACATAAGGATGTATTTTTTCATTTATCCACATATAAATAAAATTAATTAAAACTTCAAAAAAAAAATTTCATACATAACATGAATAAATGAAATACATAAATAACTTCCAATAAAAATATTCCAGAGTTATTACACAGAATCAATAATTTTTGAATTTAAAAACAAATTTTTACTATTCATCGACTTTCTAAAAATTTGTATTTATATTAATCATTATTGAATCTGGGCAGACTTTTTTTTCTTAAGAGGACACTACCCATACATTTGTTGTCTCCGTCTTACACGCGCACGACATGGCAAATTGTCGTTCACAAGTTTCAATAGTGTGCTGTTAGTTTTGATACTAGAGTGAATTGACCTATTTTAAAACTTTAGGTAAGAACATTATCTGTGCTTAAGCGTTGCCGATTTTTCATATTTTC
>NC_042495.1:34653071-34677234 GCF_005508785.2 Acyrthosiphon pisum | reverse complement strand
AATTAATGATAGGTCAAATCACTCTAATATCAAAATTAACAGCTCACTATTGAAACTAGTGAACGAAAATTTGCCATGTCGTATGTATGTAAGACGGAGACAACAAATCCATGGGTAGCATCCTCTTAAACGAAATGTTAACATGTTGATAGCTGTTGCGTAATTAGTTAATAGTATATTTATGTGCATATTGGTGTTCATAGAGTAACTTAAACTTATTTTGTATTATTATTTTATAACAACATAATAATCCAACCTTTTGGCCGTTCAGGAAAAGTTTTTCGTAAGCCCTGGAATGGTACTTCTCCACCACTTTGAATTACTTTATATGCAGTTTTTTGTTCAGTAGGTGAAAGACATTGCGATTGATTTTCTTGCCTTTTAAATATTAATGTAGAATCGCTATCATATCCAGATTCTTTTAAAGCTCTAAGAATATAACAATTAATTAAAATGCATTAAGTAATAAATAGTAAATCATATTTATTATCTCACTGAGCCAAATTTGATTTTTTTGACGATGACCGATTTTGAGGAGGAGGAATTTTATGTTCTGAATCCTGAAAATTAAGAGAAAATATTTACATGCGCACGTTAATGCAAAACGAATAAGGGGGTTTGACTTACCCCGTCAAAAGTATTCATAACTTCGTCCCACCACTGTTTTGTTTCCTTCTCGGCTATCGAAGAATGTCCTGGCTCATAGTTTTCAATTGGTCTTGGCTGGTTCTTGTATTTGTCTTGTCCACATTTTACAGGAGATACTCTTCAAACATATTTACATTAAATATATACAATCATAATCATAACCGACCAATGTTTATGCTTACGATCTTCTCATGGTAACATTTCTCGTGTATTCACCGTCTAAATTTTGAAACAGTCTGTTTTCACCAAAATCTGATTCATACCCTTTTTCCGGTTCTGATGAATATCCGTCACCTTTTCTGGCTTTCGGCCCTATAAAATTAAATCTACATTAATAATAACCAAAATCACAAACATGAATATTACAATACCTTCATTAACTATAATAAGTAGATAAAATGAATGTTACAAATAAATTGTTAAAATATATAACCTATATTATATTTGTTTAATAAATAATAAATACTATAATATATACAACATGGTTAATAATGCACGAAATTTTACAATTTTAAGCAACATCCATGGTTGTTTATTATTATGTCATGTTAGTAATTATATACCTGCACCAAATATTATACTAAAATTAGTTTAAGTATCTATTTTAAATCTAAGTAAGCCATAATAGTTAAACAAAAAGTAGTATTTCATCATTTCATTAAACGTTTTTAATATTTTTTAAGAAAATCGTAAATAAACATTAAACAGATTGTAATTCTGATGCAATTATAACTGATTTTAAAAACTGAGATACTTGTTAATGATAAGTCAAGCTAAGCATTTTTCAATATTGTTTTCTACTGAATATAAAACTGTAAATATATAGATTTATCACCTCGCGATAATGTTTTGTATCGTACTGTTACCCCTTCATCTGTAATATTGTCAACTTACAGTTATAATAATATTCAATAATTTAATTAAGTGTTTATTATTTTTAACTATAATAATAAGTAATAATTTAACTAACTTTAAAAATTAAATTCAAATAATATGTAAATTTTAGATTCTGAGCGGAGCGATGTTTTTTTTTGTTTTTTTTGTGTCTACAATGAACTTTAGAGGCAGAAGTGCAGAACTTCGGTATCTTGTGGAAAGTGAATCTAGTTGGTAGTTTGAGGGGTCAAAAGTAAATAATTACCATTTTTTCTTATTAATCTGAATAAATAAATAAACAAAAATTAAGAAAAAACAGGAATTTTTACGCAAAATTGTATTTGTTGGGTAAAAAAGCTTGAAAATGTAATACAAGGTTCTTTATAAGTTGTTTTAATAGCAGTTGATAAATATTAAAGGGGTCAATAGTGACTATTTTTTTTTATAATTATTTAAAGTTCAAATGTTGACAAAAGATTTTAACAAAATCTTGAAAATTATCAATTATTGTAATTAAAAATTATAAAATGTTCAATTTTTATGGCTAAGAATTTAAAATTTAAAACAGAGATTCTCATTAATAGTTTATAGTGTACCAAAAAATCTAAAAATATATAAACACAGTTATTTTTTACAGACATATTAAATTCAAATTTGTACGAAATTACATATTAAAATCAAGAATAACCTTTCTAGTTTTTTTGTAATTTAAAAATATTATCCGGGTAGGTAAATATGAAACTTTTAGAGTATATTATTATATTTTATACATACAATAACATTTTTAAATATAATTTTTTTGGTAAAAATGAATTTAACCTACTATTGTACTAATGCTTATAGTAAAATAAATTACTTTAATTACAATAATATCATTAAATATTATTAAGTAATACCATAGATAAGTATATAATATGTCTTATACCTAGACTGACATACCATCTTCGCTCAGAATCGTTTTTACTTTTTCATATTCCTACAATGATTTTATATCATTGAATTCAAATTTAACACCATCCATTACAGTGACCCACTTGTAACCTACTGTACAGCAGAGAGACTTCCACTTATCCACTTTTTTTCTGTATGTTTCATATAAATTAAAAATCTAAATTGATAGTTTCAATATTAAATACTTGCCATCGGATTGAAATTTATGTAAAGACTCATACATCTGTTTGTACCATTTTGGTTGATTTGGTTCTTTGATTTCCTAAAAACATGTAACAAATAATTAATAATCACTATTTAAGGGTTCGGGATAATGTAATTAAAAAATGTTTAACATGTAGCTAAATACGATAACTCGATTTGTTTCCCTTCTTATGCAATAAAATAGGTACCAAATATAAAATAGAAATTTGTTTCATTACTTAAATATTTAAAATTATTAATTTAATATTGCATATTTTAGTATATTTGTTGAATTTTACTTGCTTGATCATATTTTTTTATTCATCATGCTTTTAGTGCATATTTAAGGTTTTTTGTTTTATTTTACATAAAATATTTCTTATACTTATTTAGTTTCTACTTAATAACATATAGATATATGTATTTTTTAGTCAGATAAGGTAAAAGTTCATAAAGTTTAATTTTAAACATTATTTACTGTTTTAATTTTTTAATTTTTTATTAAATAAAATAAAGTTTGGATTAGTTAATTAAATTATTAATAAATTAAATAAAAATTAAATTAATGAATAATTAATTAATTTTTATTGATGTATATTTCAAATGAATTCTAAGCATATTTTTTTACTTGATAGCGCATAAGCGTATTTTTCGATTTTTTAGAGCATTAACATTAAGTGCTTACTAATAAGTAATAAGTAACATTTTTAAATTCAAATTATGCATCACAAAATAATAATTTGTATCGAATCAGATTAACGTTTCGGACAAATGGCCAATAGACTGCATGATGTCAGTGACAATAATAGTGACACAACTCAAAAATCGCTATTTTCGAAATTATTATGAACATTTATAGCAAAACTATACTCATATTAATTATATTATGTGCAAGAACGAAATTTTTATTGATTCTCAAAATGACCGCAGGATAGCAGGCTGTAGAGTTTTTCTCTTATCGCATAAATGCATAATCACTAATTAGTAGTTTATTATCATGTCACAAATCTAATTATATACTAACAGTCCAAGTGACAACGCCGTGAAGTTTCGGCTAAAGTTACACAAATAAAAATGTGCCAGTTTAATTGAAAATATTTAAAAAACATTATTTGCAAGAGTGACACAAATCAAATTAGGATATTATTGTTTTGACATTTTTTTTACAATAAAGTGTCATTTTTTATTAATTAATAATAAAATAATGGTTTTTGTATATGCAATTACTAATCATATATTATTATTATTGTAGACGTCATGATATAATATCAATATAATGTAAATATAAGTTTTAGGAAGAATGTCATAGCTCTAAAGAGGGATGAAAATTGAAAATCTATCATTTTTGGAGGTTATTCTAAATATTAGGTACCTACCTACCCACACAAACTTATTATTTTTAGTAGGTATGAAAAGTAAACACTAATGTAAATTTCCAAAAATAAATTTTAATTTTATAAATCCACTATTATAACGAGCATTGCAACTTGCAAGAAACAAAAATCCTTTAAGTAGCTGTACCTACTGGAAAATCTATTTTTTTGAACTGAGTCACTATTCTTGCATAAAATCTGAATCTTAGGCACTTTTAAGTTTTAAGTTTTATTATCTTAAATACTATATCTAGAAAACAATAATTAAATAATTGTACGCACCGATCTTAATACGATTGGAATTCCTTCTTTGGTTGTCGGGCCGATGCCTTCATACTTTTTTTGACTGATTTCGACCATTTTTTTTTGCTTTTTCTCATCCGATTGCAGACTGTCATATTCGCGCCTTGATGCATATTCTAAACATATATCAAAAAAATCAATTATGAAATCGAATAACAATATAGAACTTGTATTTTTACGAATTAAGCTTATGAACATTTATAAAGTTTTAAAATAAAAAAAAACATACATGTTGCGTATTTATAAGTAGGTATATACGTGCACTTTTGCACACTCACACTATAGACGGGTCTTATCTTAATAACATATCACGTGTTCATACAACTGATAAATGTTTTAAATTATCCAGAGTTACAATGTCATTCGAATCACGAATACGTGCGTGTTAAACATTAGCGTGGGCATACTTTAATATAATATTAAAAACGTCGAACTTTTAAGTTTCAGAAATGTTTATATGATAATAATATACTCATAATTTACCAGCATCCCCTCCCCCCTCATGCACGTATATTAATTAATATATTTAGCTACAAATAAAAATTATAAAAACATATTATGATAATTTATTCTGCTGTTTATTTTTTTTCATAATTGTACTTACTTATTTCTTGGGTTTCAACATTACGTTTGACAGTAGAACCTCTAGTTTTATTTTCTTTGTCCATACTATATTCTTCTGAGTTGAGGTATGCAGAGCCTTTTGGTAACTGTCCTTCTGTAAATAAAAATATCAATAATTATTATCATACATTTATTGGTCACTTAATATAAATATTATTCCTCGAGGTTCACGGCTAATGTAAAAAATTAAACTAATTATACGCATTCGCTCTTTACATCATTGAAATTATTTATAAATACTTCTGTGTTATAATTATTATATAATCAAATAGAAAAAATTTTCAATGACATACAAATATTGAACACTAACTATTTAATTACAATTGATGTATGCATAAGTGTGGTGAATTATAAAACGATCAAGTAGATATGTCATCTGTATAATGGTTAAATAGATACTAGTGAGTACCTGAGTTTAAATTCATAAAAATATCTTTACATAATGATTATCTAATGTTTGTAATATTATCTATTATGAAAATTTAAAATATCATAATTTATATAATAATTTAATTTAGAATAAAGAAGGTACACCGTTCACTGCAAGCTATCTAAATGTAATTGAAATAATGAAATGTATTATGTTTAATATCGAAAAATCAAAATAATATTATAACTCTCTATTAATGCATTACTTGATCGTTGATGATTTTAATTAGTTAAACCCGTAATATGTAATTTGTATTTTAAAATAAAATATTTTTTTAAATATTTCCCACTTTCCAATATAATTTTCATGCACAGAATTAAATTTCACAATCAATAACTGAAGCTTAATTTTACATGTAACTAATCTTCTAAATCAGTCTTAGATTGTGCTGCATTACATCGTAGGTGTTGATTGAATTATTGAATAAACAGAAATCAAGTATAAAATGAAAATGGTAAGTCAAGGTTGCTTATAACAAATTACATTTATTAAACTGTTTAGAAAAATTGTGCATCTTAGGCGAAATTTGGTGTCTTAGTGCTATTTCAAAAATGCAATTGAAATTTTTTATTTAAGTGATTATTTTTATTTGATAACAGTGAATGACGGATATATACTAAATAATCACATGCTGCAACGTGTACGCAAGTATCTATACTATACATTATACAATATGAATGCCACAGTAATATCATACAAAAAAATATTAAAACAAACAATATAATATGCATCATGCATGTAGGTATAATAGGTATATACTGGTATAGGCTCATATAGTAGAACAACTGACGTCTGACAGGTATTGTATATTTATGAATATACTACCACCGTACATCGATGATCAAAATTATAATTTAATATGATTTATTACCTACCTATTTATATGCCTACATAATTTTAGCTTTAACAATATTAACAAGTTGAACACAATTACGTTGCTAAAATATTCTATAAAATGCAAGGCCTACTAATTAGAGGAGATAGTAGGTACTTGAGGACTAAGCTCTCTTAAATATAAAATTCCCTCCAGATCCTCCAAAAAATTTAATTACCTATGTATAAATGTATAATTATATAAATAAAAGGTATATATATATTATGTAACAAAGCTAATGGAAAATAGATCTAGGGTTCAGCTCCTCCAAATAAATTTATCTAGCTCCAATTTTAGACCTACATGCATAGGCGTAACTAGGGGGCTTGGGTGGGCTTTAGTCCCCTCAGAATTTCTTAAGCCCCAGGCTCCTGTACATTTTATTAAAAATATACTTATTACAAAATGCTAGGGCTGAAGCCACCCTAACTTTAAGGTCTAGTTACGCCTGTGCCTACATGACACTTCTATCTATATACCTAGGAGATTTGTAGCTTTGCATTTCTATATGTAAGATATTTTAAAAAAACAAGTGACAAACACTTGTTGGTGTTATCGTCATAATAACTCCTAAGTATTATTATTAAAATATTGATTTTATATAGATTTTGTATGTTATACCTCTTGCTTTCTGAAGGAGTGTAACGGTAGGGCTTTGAACTCTCGGAAGTCTTCTGTCCGTGCTATGAACATTTTCATCGCCTTCCACCAAAATAGTGATAAAGTTAAGTGCCAAGTGCAAGACAATAATTTTCAAAATAAATAATTAAAATATTTTGTGCTTCTTACCTTGCGTTTTCAATGGTAATGATGGAGGAGGGGGAGGAGGTGGTAGTGGAGAGCTCAATACAGGTAAGTCAACTGGTGGTTTTGAAGGTACCTGTAAAATGTTGATGTTCTTAAATTCTTATCTTTATTGATTAATTAATCAAATATTAAAATTAATACTTTTTTAGTATCCGCATCGGTTAACTTTCGTGATAACGTTGGTGATTCGAACCTGACTGGCTTGTAAGACTTTCTCTCAGGTGTTGGACTGGAGTTGGGTGTCCATACTGGAGGTAGTTCGGTCCGTGGTTGTTTTTTTTCTAATTTTCTTGAGATATTCTCTAAGTCCAATGATTTATGCTTTAGCTCTGGTGACCAGACACCTGAACAAATACAATCATTACTATCATCATTATTATCAATACGATGAGGTCTTAGGGCCAACACCAACAATGAAATTAATTCTAACAAGTCACACACAATACACATGCTTTAGTTTTATAATGTAACTGTTCAACTTATATCGACTTATTAATTGTTCAAAAAGATAAATCGTGTACGCACATTTACCATTTAAGGCATTAAACATAATACTAAATTGTTTAACTAAAGTTGCACTCGATAGGCGCTAACATTAAAACATATGGTTTTTTCGTACTCGCCGAACTTGAATGATTGGGTCACAGCCCGCAGGTGTGTTTTAATTTTTATTTGTATTCTATAATAATGTTGTTTTTTTAAATATTTGTATATTGACGAATTTTAAATAGTTGGTACATTATGAATAGTAATGTAAATGATTTAAATTATAATTCATTATTAGCTGTACACTATTGTATAATCGTATGTAAGAATATAATTAAGTCTGATTAAGGGTAATTTTCTGGATAAAAAACGGTTTTTATTCAAAGTAAATAAGATAAAAATAACAATGTATAACTTAACTAGTTATTTAATTAACCGAATATTATCTAATACATAGAGTTTTAATTTTTTTTTAATAAATGCATACAATTTACTAAACCATTATAATAATGTACTTTTTGCATTATAGTTATTACATTAACAAAAATACTATTTAAATAATATCTAATACATTCAATTTCAGTTTTTTAAATATAAATTCAATATACTCAACTGCTAGGTACCTAACTATAAAGTAAGTGTATTTTACTTTTTGTTGTACGCATTAGTTACTAAGTCATTGGAATATTATCAATGCTTGAATAGTGAAAAAAACAAAAGGGGGGTGCAAAAGTTCAAAGTGTAAAGAATATGAGAGTAACTGAATATTTAAATATTTTATTGATTAATGATTTGGATATAATTAGAAGGGGTACGCATAAATATTTTCTAAATATAAGAGGGACTCCTCCCCACGTCACCCCTAAATTCAAGCACTGAATATTATCTAATATACTTGATATTAGATATTTATACTTTATATATACTTTACATTTTTTTTTAAATATAAATACACCTTGAACAAAATTCACAATAATGCTTTTACATTAGATACCTATATTATATTATATGTAGTATAAATGGAATAATATTTACAAAAATATTTTCGAGAAAAGAAGACATTGCTTTATAACACTTTCAGTATACTATTTATAATAAAATTAAAATAATTTTCATAACTTAATTAGTAGGTAGATCAACATAATATTACGAGCTAGTAATACATAACTACAAAAACAACATAACTAATTCAATAATGTGAATAATTATTATGTTTTCGTTTAGAAAATCATAAATAGTGTAGTGTAACAATTGATAGTAACGATAGGTATAGCACATATAATAATAATAAGTATGGGTAGCCTGATAACATACTTATTTTTTTTTAATATAAAAACACCCACGCCTCGCATAGGTGCACGTTGCACATATAATACTGTAATCTAGAGCCAAAAAGCGCACGAGGCGAAAAAAATGATTCACTTTCAGACGAATGGACAGATTAAAGACTGAAAAAAGAAACACATATTGGCAAATGGTCAAACTCATCTGTGCCAGATGGTGAAGTATATTATATTAAAAACAAATATATATACTTATAAGACGAGCCTATATAATAATGAAATAATATTAATTATTATCATATGAGATATTTTTTATGTGTTTACTTTGTAATGGAGTCAAAAGTGATTTGGTAATGTCGTTTGGCCATCGAAAAAAAATCAATTTATATATATAAACGGAAGTTGAAGTAACAAAATGTATTATTGATAGTTTGATTTCCTGGCATTGATTTTGGATTTTGGCAATCACACATGAACATTTTTTTATGGTTTAATACATATTTTATGTAATTTATTCTTGCAAAATTTGTCTTAAGAAAACTGAGGTAATAACTTATATGACAACAATATCTAAAATATCGCAAATATGTATTATAGATTGAATCGTAAAAATTAAATTTTTAATTACATATAAAAATAGCTATTACAGAAATATAATATGTTTTAATTAACGAAAAACAATGATGTTTAAATTATATTTGTATAAAGTAGAAGTTATATCAAATGATTTTGACATTTTGTAACGAATAACTAAATATAATAATAATTACCAGTAAGTAAACATATACAGTAATTTTAATTGCTAATATTAATCAATCCTCAGTCCCATTGTAAAATATTAATACATTTTGAAATTATATTATGATTAATATAGTTACCTATAAATAAAATTGACATATAAAATGCAATTTATTAATTAAAACGATGATTTTTATTTTCTAAATTCCATTAAAGTTGGGTTCTATCCCGTTGAAAATTAGCATAACTCAACGTCTCAACATTATGTTTTTTTCTTCTTAAATAGAATATCTTAGAAAAAATTCTTGTTAAAAATAAATGTAGACAAGAATTTTAATGCAATTTGTATACAAAAAATAAAATGTGTTGTTTGATTTATTTTAAGAAATTATATAAATTTATAAATTATAAGTGTATTTATAATGTATGAATACCATCATAATCGATTTGTTATAATAATATATTATGATATTAATTACAAATGCGTTTATTTTTATAAATAAGTTAAATGGCAAATGGTCTGGGCAAATTGACTTACACTATATTATAAAAATGTTGATATTTTATTGTGCCTACCTATTTTATATAGGTACTACGTAATCTATGTTCTAAAAAATTGAAAAATTAAAATATATTTAGAATGAATACTTATGATAACTTATATACCATGATAATACGTAACTCAGACAAGTATAAATAATTTAAAGCTCTATAAAAGTCCGATTTTTCCATATATAGGTACTATGAATTTTTATGGGAAAATACACTACTAAGTATAAGTTTAGGACATTAGTAATACATATTTACTGAATATCAATTGCGGTGGATTATATTAAAAAATCCAATTAAATAACTAAATCAATATCGACTATATTATAAATTATAATATTTCAATTCAGTACCTAGTCCTACTATATTATTTGTCTATATCAAACAAAATAGTCAGTAAAAAAATATAAATACAATTATTTTAACAATACCTATTCGTTAAAATTATTATTAGAAACAATATTTATTCACAACATTTATTAAGAACAGGAACAAAATGTATCTGTTTGTTATTGTAGTTTTTATGAATTTGCGTTATAATATGTAATAACACAATTCAGTACGCCTATTTTAAAGTATAATTCACTCAAAGTACGAATAGAACATAATATAATAAACCTATTTCTATACTAGCTATTATAATCACAGTATTATAGATAAGCATTTAAAGCTTTAATTCCAATGACATTTTTGAGATTGATTACTGATTAATTTCTTTTCAGAAATAAATTGAATCAATTAAATAGCGTACCTGCTTTTTTAACGTCAGCTCTGAACTGTGGACTAATTTTGCTTTTATCTCGCATCATATATAATAATTAATTCATATACACTAACAAAAAATAATTTTTAAACACTTAATATTGGAGTGCAAAAAACACCGGAAACGAAACTTAACGGTTTGCGACGAACATTTTTGCCACGCGCTCGATCCGGCGTCGGTTTGAATAGTGTGCGCGTTAATGTTTTTTTTTAAATACCGCGGGAAATCTCCTGTTCGAGTTTTGTCGGGTGGGAGTAAAAATGAACATAAAAATATACTGTATAAATAAAAATAATGAAAAAAAAAATATTGGCTAATGATCTTTGAAACTCGACGGTGGCCGACTTTCGGGCGGCACCTGTTTTATTATTAGATTTACCGGAGGCTTAATGTAAAATTTTGTTTTTCGTTTATTTACATAATATTTATATAACGCAAAATACAATTATTTTTGGAAATAATAGTAAGTATAGTTGAATTTTATTGAAAACAATATTTTAAAAATCGGCGTCAAATTGGTAATAAAGTATAGTACCTATAATAGTACTCTAGTAGACTATATTATACAACTTAAACAACCAATATATAAAATTATTCATCATATTGAGTTATCTATATGTTTAATATTTGTACCTACTCACTACAATATTTGTTTTGTTATAATTAATTATTATTCAGTTAGAAAACAGATACCTTCTTATTTAAAACTTAAGTATAATATAATATTAATAAAAATTAAGGCAAAATCAATACAATTTACGAAAGTTTTTTAAACATGTGTTTAATTTGTTATAGTTAGGTACATATACTTATTACTTATTAAAAACTATATTATTAAAGTGATAAAATGTAATAATTAATTTACAAATTAAAAATAGATTCTTAACCAAAATATATAGTCAGTATCATCGTAGTAATAAAATATTAAATAAATAAGTACCTATTTAAAAATTATTTCAGTATTAGTATTCCATATTTGCTATTATACATTTATACTTATAGTTGGTCATTATAATCAAATATAGCTATATATTATAGGTTAGTTTCACCCATACAATTTTAGTATAAGTACTCTGTATCATTGTACAAGTCATACATTACAATAAATCATGATATGATGTTCAATTTAATTTATAATTTAATTTTAATAATTTTTAGTTAATGAGTTTGTAAATAATAATTTAAATTGTATTGTTTATATTTTATTTACAAAAACTTTACTGATCAGAATATTTTGTTTACTGGATGATTTTACAACTGTATTTTATTATAATATACCTACCTACCCATAATATTTTTTTCAAGATATTTAAAATGTTATCGAAATAACGATAATATTATTATTATATTTCAGTTTCTTGTCATAATTGTTAGTAGATACTATACAGGTTATAGGTACTTTCCATAACATTTTTTTAACATATAGTACCACAAATTATTTTACAATATAGTCTATAAAATAATATAATCTATTTTACATTAGGTAATAGGTACATATACTATATTTCTATAGTATGATAATAGTATTATCTATAGTATTATCATGTATGATACTAAATATCATACATGATAATATATTAATATATAATATGGTTTGTTTTAATAGATTAGTAATAGTTTTGCGAAATCAAATTTATGAACATTGGTATATTTAAAAAATAAATTAAAAATATATTTATTACTATGGGTCAATTTATCAATTTTGTTCATTATTGAGAATTAACAATACCTAACGTTTATTTGGACCAATCACAAAACGCTACGAACTCATGCGCACAGACTTAATGCAAAACATTGTGCATGCATGTAGCAATTATACGTTTATCAACCAACCTATATTTTTCCTAGTCAAAAATCCGCCAAAAACTTGATCGATTTCGTCAAGAAGTGAGCAATCAGATATCCTTCGTTTAGATATTTTGTTATTTGTCCTGACTAAATTTTAAAAATCAAATATTAAACAAAATAATATATATTGTTGTTAGATTACTTTGATGTGATAGAGGTATACAATATAATAATATAATAATCATATTTATTGTACTTAAAAGTTTAAACACTATATTGCCCATGTTTAAAAATTTATTTTGCTATTCCACCGTATGCAGAAAAATCGTGTAAGGTTTCGTCTCACCTCTCTCTACTCTGTTTTAATTATAGAATCAGAATTTGGTCTGTCCAGTCGTCCGACGTGTCGTATACCATTTATAAAAATAGTGCCACAAAGTTTGTAAGTGTGTGTGTGTGTGGTGTGTGTGTGTGTGTGTGTGTTTGTGTGTGTTTGTGTGTGTGCGCGCGTGAAAGAAGTAGGTACGCATGTATACACGTCTTGAACAAATTATATCGGCATCAACTGTTCACAAAACTGACAACTATATGTCTATATGTCTATGGAAACAAAAATCACTGTAAGATGTTCAGAACGATGGACATTTGCAGCTTATTTTAGAAATTTCTTCTGCTGATTCTTATCGAAGCAACGTAATTAGACTTGGCCACACTGCAAAAACCGTGTTAGTAAAACAAAATAAAACAAAAACGTACACACACTCTCAATCCACTTGACTCACCATTCATGTGCACTTCTTCGATGCAAACTTCTTCTTCCGGCACAATGTCCACCAAGTGCTTTGGATAATATTCATCCTTCACTTCTATATGCACATCTGCCTCGACGCCCAACTTATCCAACCTCTCTCGGGCTTTGGTTACAAACTCTGCATCGATATCATTTAATGATTGTAGGGTACCTGATGACAACGGTCTACTGGCCTTTGTTATTCTAATTACTTTATTTTGAAGTCTGTTTTCTCTTTCTTTCACTTTTTCCATGTACTCTGCGTACATGAGTTCCCTCGTGTGGTTGTCGGGAAACGACAGCGTGTCCATAAATGTAGGCATTGATGACGGTCGATCGATGACTGATCGATTAAGTTGTTGCTCTTTTTGGATTACATCCAATAATCTAGATCGTGTTTCTCGATACTTGCGCAAAGACACTAGACATTCAGCATCAGATAATGGTTCGTCACTAGTACCGCACATTCGACACGCTTCGTCGAAAACTTCGGAACTATACGACTTTGAAGGTGACTGTGATTGGGATTTGTTATAACTTAAAATATCTACTGTGGGTGTCATATCTTGACGTGGTGATACATTTGGACTTATTGTTCTATTGAGAAATTTTTTGTGCAGATCAATAATTTCAGATGTTTTAGAAGTAGTGGACGGAGCGTGACACGATCTCGACTGACTAGGGGATAGACATAAAGACTTTGATGACTCGCCGTCAGAGAGAGTGAAACTTACCCAATCGGTATCCACGTCAGCATCAGAACCTATTGAAACACATCTAGAAGTTGTTTGCGAAGATTGTATTTCTTCGTAATCATCGGTATCATCCTGAAGTAATCTGGCTATTTGTTTTAATTTATCGTTAATGGAAACTTTGTTTTGTCTACTTGATTTTTGTTTGTGGTCGTATGTCTTACATTGTTTTATAGTACTATCGTCCGAAGATTCTACATCGTGTTCCGTGTTCTCTTGATGGTTATTAAAAACATTCTTCGAAAATTCATTATTTTTGTTCATGATCGATTCACGTGAAAGTTCGGCTGAAGCAGAGGAATTCATAAGTTGAGTTTTTGTATTTACAATATCCAAGTGGTTCATTTTTTTATCTTTACAATGAATTTCAACAGGATATTTTTGAAAGTATAAATCTTCATATGATTCTATATCGAGTAAAGTATTTGTTATGAATTGATTTTTTTTACCATTACCATTTACAATTATACTATTATTTATTATTTTTTCATGTTGAATTGGGCTTTTGTTAACATTTATATATTCCGTAGTGAAATGGTCCTTATCATTTCCACTAATTAAATTATTTTTGTTTGAAACAATCCGTGCTTCCCGGTCAATACATTCATTATTGTCTATATTATATACATCTAATAACCGTTTTAAAGGTTCAAGTGTTTCCAAATCACTCACACATTCGTTTTCAGTAGTAACGATATCTGCAAATCTGAGAATCTCCGATTCTCTGACTAAAGACGGAGACTCTAGTCTTTCGAGCTGACATTCTGAAGTGATAATTTCACTTGTATTAACCTCTGAAATGATTTCTAATTCATGATGTTTTTCTTCCTCAACATTTGAACCACAATCTTCAGGTAATTTTTTGAAATTATTCTTGTTTCTAATTTTTTCGGAACATTCCCAAGTTTCTTTTTTTGGATCTTCATCGCTTGCACTTGTTTCTTCTTTAATAACATCTAAGTAGCAAAAGTCTGGAATAATTTGACAATATTCTGGTACCGAAGGTGTAATTTTTTCAACTCTGACTACTACTTGAATTGGTAATCCAGCTTGTTGACGTGTTTTTAAATCAGCTATTAAGATCGCTTCATTTTGTTTGATCCATTCTAATTCATCAACTCGTGAATCTGAATTGTCTGGTATTATTTTTATTTTTGGACATTCCGTTATTTGCGTCAGCTCTGGAGTGGGTTCAATTATTTTATCTGGTACAGTTCTCGGATTTTGACCATTTAATTTTTCAGGCGAGTCTGCGCGTTTCTTTTTCCTCCTACGCTTTCGTACTCTTTTACCTATAGGCAATTATATATATTTTGGGCTATCTTTTTTGATATTTGTATAAGAGCGCTATAAGATTAATTTTATATTTAGTACTTATAAGTTATTTATTATTTACTATATAAATGTGTTTAAAATAAAATCGAAATAAAATTATGTTAATCGTTTCGTTTTAAAAATATTTACCTACCAAATATAGGTGTTTGAATAAAATTAAAAATTTACTTCCACTATTGAAACTACTCGCATTCAATTCTTATATGTATGGTGTTAGTATATAATTATAATATTATATAAATAAATTAAACAACATATTTTAACATTTGTTTTTTACTCACTTTTTTTATTCGGTGTTTCTGCTTCGGTTGAATTTGGTCTTACACTTATATCTGCACTTGCTTTAGCTTCTGCAATTATAATAATCCGGGATATATTTTATAAAAACATTAGTATATTATCAAATCAACACAACAAAATTAAAAAAACTATTCGTAATATATCTAACATACAATATAGGACTTTATTTAGCGGTTAGTGGGCTATGTTTGTTCAATGGTGTTCAGCATCATCGACTGACTGTGGTAGATCCGCTGCGTGAGCACAGATTGGATAGGGCACACCCGCCGAATAGAGGAAGTAACATATAGCATCAAAAACCGGAGATGGGTAAACACACACAAACTCATTATTTACTCACACACGTACAATAGTCATTAATTTATGTACGCGTGTTTTTGTTGGTAACACATGCGCACAATGAAAAGGATGACAGACGAATAGACACAGGTCAACGGAACTGTGCATATGGGGTGGTTAATATATGTATAGTGTATACCTAATATATATGTATTATATAGGATCAAATATCCTATTATTACAGCTGTGTATTATTAATACAATGTAGTGTTGATAAAGTTGAACAGTTAAACTATTACATATTCTAATAAATTGTTTTATAAGCAACAGAAATAATTATTACAATTGTGTACAAAATCTATAATAATACGATCGTTGATCATAAATTCTTATTTTTTTATTTGTATAAAAATCCAATAATAAAGACATTTGGGTACTAAGTTAAATAAGGATAATTTAAATTTTATTATAATACCATTGACAT
Source organism: Acyrthosiphon pisum (assembly GCF_005508785.2). Lineage (NCBI taxonomy): Eukaryota > Metazoa > Arthropoda > Insecta > Hemiptera > Aphididae > Acyrthosiphon > Acyrthosiphon pisum. The sequence goes on along the minus strand of NC_042495.1, from coordinate 34,660,618 downwards.
TTTAAATCATTCTTAGTGACACCTAGTACCGTTTTATGATTAAATTACTAATTTTAGCATCCTATATATTTCTATTAATTATTATTATTTTATTGTTAATTTTATAAAATATATCATTAATTTATTAACTTATGTTTCTTAAAAAAATCTTTAAGTGACAAGTTTTATATTAGGTAAATAAATAATAAACAACAAATAGCTTTGTTATTTTAAGTTCAATAATGCAATATATAGTTAGATTTTAAATAATAAAAACGAATTACACAGTTGCTTACCTATTTTATATTTAGAACTTGCATATTATTTACTATTGAGACTAATCGTCCAATTATGGACAGGATGGGTGTAGTTCCTGTGGGTGGAGTGACGTGCAAGGCCTATTTTTGTATAGTCAAGCTCACTAATAAACAATATTACGAATTCTTTAATTAAAAGTATAAATTAAATTTGAATTTGATTTGATGAAGGTTCTGTAATAAACTAATGTCTAATCAGTAATCAATGACTTTTCATAATTTACAAGAATTAAACGTATGAACTAAAATTGTCTATGCTTGTATTCTCCGTATATATTCTACTAATATATATTTGTATACAACAGTAGTCTTGTTTCCAATAAATAAATGAATAATAATAATATACTACTGCATATATTATATTTTTTTATTAAGAATACGAATACCGTACAGGAGGTAAAACAAATATTATCAAAAAGTGAATTTTATTTTTTGCCAAATCCTTAAGCTATATATTTTCTTATTGACATTTCTTTTCAAATTAAATTTCACTTCGTAATTTTTAAATTTAACATAATATTAAACAAATACTTTAAGTAATTTAATAAATATGATATTATACAGAGTATTGTAGTTTACTTATCCTAAATTGTACGAAAACTATTTAAATATGTAAATTAAAATAAGAACTCCTATAGGTAGATTATACCTATATTTTGTATTTTACTCAATATTTTATGAAAACTTCTTATATGTAATATTATAAAATTTAATGTATAGATTTACTAGACAAAAATATTAAATTTAAAAAAATAATATTTTTGTAAATAGTCATATCACATAATATGTGAAGAGCCTCACAATAAATATATTCGAAAATAAATTATTTAAACAACATAAACAACAAAAAAATATGCAGCTATTATTATACTAATATTAGTTGACGTTAAATATAGAAACACCAATAATTGTGCTGTGAATATTTATTTTTATCAGTAAGTAAAAAGTATCTAATAGGCACCTATCTAATAAATAAAATAAATTTGAAAAGATTCTGAGGTAAACTGTAAATGTATAAAATATTTTTTTTCTTTGGTTACATTTCAAATATGTTTCTTACCTATTTTTGTTCTTAACTTATTGGGCCTATGGTATTTGTCTTTTAACCTCGACTTTGTACTTTCGTACTCCGGCATTGTGTTATTTATATTGACAGGGCACAGAAAATAAAAATGATCAATACACCAATATCTAAATGCGAATCGCATGTTCACGTATATTATCAAAGAATACAAAATACTAAAGTAAACTGTTCACTTTCATCGGTAAAGATAATCTGAAGGCGCATGTTGGTGCTTGAGAAACAGTACTCCGGTGGGGTGTTACGGTCGACTGGACCGTCGATAACATACTAAAAGACTTGTCGAAAAATCGGCCACATTGATATTAGGCAAGGCTGATTTTTTTCTCAAGTACCGAATACTTTAAAGACACGTTTATGGCCTACATTTATTTACATATATGGGCCAGTAAACAAAACAAATATATAATATTATATGATTTATTTTATCTATTCTATATATTAAATGAAAAACGATGCAGAAGTATAAAATATAGTTATACGTAATATAATGTATAATTTAATATAAATAAAATAATAATAATTAAGTTGAATAATAATAAAATGTTATAATAATTACAGTAAATCACTTCTATAACACTTATTGAATTGTATAATTTTCTGAAGTTTTTCAGATCAAGAAAGTGATGAATATTATTATTTCAAAATTAATATAACTACTTATTTCCGAAAGTTTTTACTGTGACAATATTTTAAATCACATTTATGATTTTAGTAGGTACTTAATTGCTTGTGTACACTATGGTAACTTCAATACATTCAAATATTAAATATTATTATAAATGTAATGTATATAATATATTATAATATAGCACACATATATTTAATATTTTAAATTGCACTATTTAATAGTGAATAAAAATGTATAAATTGCACTCAATTAAAATGATAATTAATGATAATGTAAAAAAAAAAATGTAAATATATTTTTTTTCTTGAAGTCAAGTTACGTCATAATTTCCAGTTGTTTATTTTAAATTTAAATTTATTTATAGTAGAAACAAAATGTGATGGAGTAGGTAAAGTTTTCTATTTTTAAAAGTTTGTTAAAAAAATATTTGAACTAGATAGAATGAGACCACGTATAATTAAGTGAAAGGGTATACTGCTTTTTTAGTTTCAGAGAAAAATCAATTAGTAAGGTATTAGTTTAGCGTGTTAAATTACAAATGATAATAACTTATAAGTAATAACATGGAAAAAAAATCTTACCAGCTTCATGTTTTTGGTCGTTCTTTTCGATATTGGACTTCGATTGCCTAAAAGTAATAGAAATTATCATTACATTTTTGTCATTAAATTAAAAATGTATACTATCATCAGCTACCTAAAAAAATGAAATGAAAATTATTTTCAACTATAAATAGAATAATAATAATAATAATAATAATAATTTTTATTTACGGAAAAAAATTTCCAATTACAAGAATATTGTGTAATGACAGTTTGTGGTAAGTGCACATATTATAAGGTTAAAAAAATGTAATGTGAATATAAATAAAAAAAACAGAACAAAAAAAAAAAAAATGATATACAGGATGTAACAGATAGAACTGACTTTTAGAATAACTTTTGTTCTAATCAATATTTTAAAACTTTTTTTTTATATAGATAATTTATAGCCACATGCGCTACACGTGTAATAAAAAAAAAATTATTTTTATTTTTTAATACCAAAAATAAAAAAATTTAAATTTGATTTAAATTTTTTTGAATAAATTCAAAATAGTCAATTTGTGAATCTGATTATAAGAATGATTTGGATGGTAAAAATATATATCTAAAGCAAATGGTTTATTTTTTAGAATTTTTTAAAATATCAATATTTTTTTGATTAAATTAATCTGGAATGTAATAACTTTGCTAACATGACCATGTTTATATTTCTTAAGCTATTTACTAATCAGATAATTTTAACAATTTTTGTCATACCTTTAAATAGCATACATTTTTTTTTTTTTTGGTCAAGTCTTTCTGTTACACCTTGTATATTATGTAAGTAAGTAGGTATATGCAACGCTACTATTTTCTATATTTTAAAATATTTTATATCCTATATTCAATAGACTCTAATAGTCTAATACTATATATTTATAATATATATATATATATATTATTATATATATATATTATTATATTACACTAAAATATAATTTGTGAATTATTTAATTCAATGTCGAATACATTTGTTAGTTTTTTAAATGTGTCATGGGCTTTTTTTTTAATTTTAACACGCGTAGGTATGTATATTATTTTAATACGATAAAGAATGATGATATTTTATATATGAAAAAAAGCCTATAGAGAATTGCGATGTGTACAAAAAAGTAATCACTGCACCGTATATCCTCATTTCAAATCGGATTTTAACAAAGTGGCAGGTGCATGCTATAATGCCGTGTGTATGTATTTAATATTTATATAGGTAATATTATAAATTATAATAGAAAATGATCAATTGATTAAAATATTTTTCTTATTATATTCTTATTGTGTGTATTACGTTGTTTATACATTTAGACAATATTTTAATAATCGTATTTTCAATAATAAGAAATATTCTTCACTTTAATAAAATATAATTAGCCGCTGACCTAGTTTCAAGTTTAATGATAAATAATAATGATATGACTGTCACTGACATGGCATGGGTAAAAATAATTTTAGACTTTGCAGACTGCAAAATTAAATAAAATACCTTATTTAGACATGTATAAAAACAAAAAAATGTATAAACGTATACTATTTTTTTGTCCTTTATATTTCGATTTAGTTTCCCGTTTTCTTACTGCATGATAACAAATTTTAGTTATTTATCATTTATATAATATCAAAATTTCATAACAAAATATTTTTATGATAATAATAATAGTAAAATACACATTCAAATGTATAATACATAATAACCATTGGTGTAAATAAGAAGGGTAGCTGTTAAGGACTTATTTGCCCTTCCCAAATATCTACCAAGTCCCCCCTCCAAATCAAGTATGTACCTACTTTATAGTTTATTATTTATTATATTATAGCCTACAGTTTAGAATATAAAGCCAATAGGTAATAATTATTAAAATATAAAATGTTGTTTATGTGTTATACTTTATGTAAGTGATAACTGATAGATAATGATATAGGTAAATGAGAGTTGTGAGCTACGATACATGAAGTTAATTGAGAATTGTTGTCTTCCAAAAAAAATGTAGTCTTACACTTAAATAAATACCTATACAATATATAACTTGATGTATAATAGTTAATAATTATTGTTTATATTTTTATGAATATGGGTACCTATGTGGGTCCCCCACTCTGTGATTATGCCCACCGCATAACTTCCACGTGTCTTGTCAACATTATAGGTAAATCCCACCCCCCAAAAAAAAAATTGGAAACTTATGCCTTTGACTATAATAGTATAATTACTAATTTTTATATATTTATTCTCGTATACAAATTACATCTATAGTTGTTTAATTTGTATATACTAATTTGTATTCCATCCATACTAAATATCTGTACTAAGAGTATGGCCAGTATAGGTAATTCATATCACTTATTTAATAAAATATAACTTTATCTTGATTTATATATATATTTTATGTAATGACGTGTTTAATAGTAAGTAAACATGGAGCACACCCTACAAATCAGCGGCATGTCTAATCAATAATGTTCACTACTGGGGTGACCGATCCGACAAACATTTGGTATTAAAAAAAAAATAGTATAGGTACAAAAAATAAAAATATAAGTAGACTAAGGTACTTTTACTATGCTTCTGCAGTGTCATATATATACAGACATACAGTAACATCAAAGCCAAAGGAAGAACCTTAAGGTATATATATTATATATAATATACAAATTTGTTCACCATTACATTATGATCAATGAATGTTTATTTTATTTCATTATACATATTGTATTTACTTTGTTTATTAGTTACACAGGGTGATTCACCACTCATGAAAATCCCCCATTTTTATTTTCATTATGCAGTTACTCAAAATCTTATTTTTGGACATTTTTAAATATACCTACAAAGACGATATTTTTTATAACCTACCTACTTAAAGAGTACCAGTTAGAGATAAAAACTTCTGTTTTTCAAATTGGGAACCCATATTTTCTACTGTAAGTTTTACTGTAAATTATTTTTCTGAAAATCCGTAAGGGTAGTTTTTTAGTTATGTAACTTTATGTAGGTACTAGGTACTAAGAATAATATAAAACTATTGTCCGTACTAGGGCTATTGTCCTAAGGACATATTATTATGTTCATGATAATGGATTTGGGAGATATAGGAGCTATTTAGATTGGTGGGTTGAACATTTTAGTGATTAATATTAATATATCAACATTAATAATTTGTAAAAATTATCCAAGTATAATAAATACCAGATTCATTATTACATATATTTTATATTTTTGTAAAACCGTTTTTAAGGATTAAGGACTTTAATCATAATATGTAGTATAAACATATTTATAACTGAAAACTAATCGTTTGATTTTTGAAACAGGTAAATCAAAATGTTTAGCAAAATTATCCGCTAAATAGTTTACAGTAAATAAAGGGGGTGTTCATTAAAAAAGCAATAATTTGAAAAAATGGTACAGACGTATGGTACAAAGATAATACATTACGTCATTATATGAGTATAGGTATAAGTACGCATGAATTATTTTAAAATATCCACTTTAAATACCAAGTCAAATATATTATATTAATGTAATTATAAGCAAATATAAAATGTAATATTTATAGGCATATAAATGTGAAATTCACACGTATTCAACATTATTATATTATTATTATGTACCTAAAAATTACAATGTACCTCTGTATTACAAAGTTAGAGCAATAGAACCTATTAAACCTAATAATTATTTGAATTGACTTTGAACTCAGTATATTATTTAAAAAATGTTTAAAAAATCACGAAAGCCTAAAATGAGTATTTTATTTATGTTTTACATACCATTTGATAAATATTCAAAGCCAACAATGGATTAACGCTCGACTATAATATCATTGATCAATAAAGAGTAGACAATGTTTATACGTATAGTGTACACCATGGTGAAATTATAAAAGGTATAATAGGTATATAATCGAAGTAAAATTAAATATCTTTTTACATATTAATTTTTACCTATATGTAAATTTCAGTGGATTTTAAAATTGAGTGTCATGTATAGGGTCAAAAAGGCGTGCCTTACTGAAGCACCGATATTTATCATGGTTATAGTGATTTTATTGTAATATAGACTAACAGGATGGGTGTGGGGTTAACCGTCCAGAACATAAAATACTTGGTCGACACCCAAAAGGATTTTTTTTTTGAATTTAAACCTGTTGAAAGTATTACTGTTGCAAAATAATTCTACTACTGACATAATAAAAGATTAGAATAAAATGAACGTCATGTATGATTTTTACTTGAACTGTTTGAAGTCTATAGACTTATATAAGTCTATAAATAATGGTTATGTATTTTCATACATTTTTCTAATATTGGACATTCACATTGCTGTGGATATATATATAAACTTTAAAAATACAATACTTTTAAATAATAATAATAATTAAAAAGAATTTGAAAATATTATATTCATTGATACGTATTTTCCCCCGTTAAGAACCACTGTTATAGTATAAGTTTGTCTAAGATTCTTTAGTTACTTGAATTTCTTACATCATCTAAAAACAATTTTGCCTTTTCCACATAAGTGTCCATTTATATTTTCTATCTAAGTTTCAATAAATGATTATTTTAACAGCTTTTCTAACTGATTTTTCCACCATTCAGTCACATTGTTTATACCGTGAGCAAGTTGAAAATATATGTAACACTTTTTTCCTATGACTGGGACTTTTTTTTTACTAAATATTGTTTTAAGGACTTTATTTCACAGACCATCATCGATAGAAACTGATATTTAACTGTTATTATCGTTTTCAAAGCCATACTGATGAAAGTCTTTGAACACAACATTAAATTTTATCCAAACACATCCTTGACTTCTGACTCTCGTCACTAAAAATAAATATTAACAAGTTCAAAATTGTTTCAGTAAGCGGTAAGTTATAGCAAGTTACTAAGAAAGAAAAAATTGATATTTATGAAAGAAACGGATTGGTGAAAACTCCAGTGATAATTTTAAA
>NC_042495.1:34651781-34653021 GCF_005508785.2 Acyrthosiphon pisum | reverse complement strand
GACTTATATAAGTCTATAAATAATGGTTATGTATTTTCATACATTTTTCTAATATTGGACATTCACATTGCTGTGGATATATATATAAACTTTAAAAATACAATACTTTTAAATAATAATAATAATTAAAAAGAATTTGAAAATATTATATTCATTGATACGTATTTTAATATTAATAGTTCATAATTTTTAGTTTAAATAGATATTTTTGATTCAAACAATGTACTTAAATTTAAAAAAGGTACTAATCCAAGCACTTTTACTGTCCTAAAAGGCGATGACAGACACAAAAAAAAAAATTTAAAAAAATTTAAAAAAAAGGTGAGTAAGTGGATGTCGCTCTGCTGTACAGTAGGTTACAAGTGGGTCACTGTATAATGGATAGTATTAAATTTGAATTCAATGATATAATATCACTGTATAAGAAAAACGATTCTGAGCGGAGACAGTTTGTCAGTCTAGGTATCTATTATAGGTATACTTATCTATAGACTATAGTATTGATATAGTATTTATAGTATTGAAAAAAAATTGACCTATAATAGGTATCAATAATAAATTCCAAATTAATCATATCACAATATCCATCAGGTAACGCGTTATACATAAACAACAAACCGTGGTACTATGACAGATATATTATAATAGTATACTTTAGAAGTTTCAAGTACCCACAAATAATATTATACAATCAAAACAAAATAACTAAAATAGTTATTCCAGGTTTTTTAATATGTACTTTTGTTCAAATTGGAACTTAAAATGACTATAAAAATGAACTGTGCTTATGTATTTTTTAGAATTTTTGGTAACAGAATTAAATATTTACGTGGAATATTGTTTAAAATTTTCAATCCTTAGATATAAAAGTTGAACATTTTATAAATTTTTAACTACAAAATAATTATTCAATTTTAAATTTGATAAATGTTGTCAAAATTTCAACTTCAAATGCTTATAAAAGATAATTGTGCCTATGTATTTTAAATATTTTTCAACTGCTATTGTAACAATGTATCAGGAGCCTTGTATTAATTTTTTACACTTTTTGGCCCAATAGATAAAACTTTATTGATATTTATAGAAAAAAAAACTAAAAAAATTGAAAACTTACAATGTCCGTAAACAGCTCAAAAAGAGTCAAATTATTTTCAAAAGTTTATCTTATATAGAAAATTTTAATATAAACATCCAGTGAAATTTTCAGTTTCTACAGTCATTCGTTTTTTAATTACACAAA
>NC_042495.1:34631255-34651237 GCF_005508785.2 Acyrthosiphon pisum | reverse complement strand
TTTCTTTTGTTTTTCACGGCGCTTTTGAAAACTATTGGAAAAATGTTACTTTTGACCCCCCAAAGTACCAACTAGATTCACTTTCCTATCAGAAAAGATACTGTTGAAGAAAATCGAAGCACTTTTTCTGTCCTAAAAGGTGATGACAGACACAAAAAAAAAAAATAAAAAAAAATAAAAAAAATAAAAAAACACACATCATTGTAAAATCAATACATTCATCGTTCCACTCAGAATCTAAAATCCATTTAGCCATTATAGAGCCATAGTCCATATAGAAGTGTATTATATTATAGTATAATGTACCAAGTTTTTAAAAATAAAACTGGAATTTATTATAAAATGTTACAAGATAGTAAATAAATAAATATTTAATAGTAGCTTTTATTAAATAGCATAAAAGTGGTAGTATACAAATATAATATCACGATAACTATGTTCAAAAGTAAAATGTATTGTATTATTGTATTTTTCAGGCGCAAAATGTTTTGGTCAACAATAATTCTTAAATAGATCATTTCAAATATAAAACAGTAAACTAATAGAAATTTACATGTTTTAAGCTATTTTAAATAGGGGCAGTGCATTCTATACAATTGTATGCTGGAAAGACAATATTCTATGGAAAAAAGCGTGAAAGAGCAGCTTTACTACCAAATACCAATATAAAAACAAGAGTAGAAACTAGTTCAACTATCTATAGTAATAAATAGAGAGCCTACGATTGTTTAAGTGGCCACTGATACATACACCAAATAATGGACGATCAACAACAGTATTTTGACACAAACACACTTGCGCAGACAAAAAACACGAAGTATTGTGGCGAGTTAGAAAAAAAAAATATGCGATATTCGAACTTATTTTGTGCTTCTACTTTATTCTTTAGATACTAGTCAGCTTCAGAAAGATTGGTGACATTACTTAAATCCAAATAAAGATACTATCTTTGAAGAATCTCTTCCAGACATTTTTATAACAAGGTAGGTCAAATTTTTACGGTAGGTCACATCATTGGCGGCTTGAACTTGATTTTTCTTGGCTCACATTTAATATTTTACACCACCAACCCTAATTTTTTTTCACTCTTCTCCAAATAGTGAATGCATATGTTATTTGTAGTTATAATGGTTAAATAACTTTTAAAAATTTTTCAACCTTTTCAACAATAGACACCCACCCATTAATACTTTTGTGAATCAGGTGATTCTAATATATTTCCTTTTAATCACTGGGTAAAATATTTACTTTAAATTTAAACGGTAAGTCACATATTGGATTACAAAACCAAAAGTACCTATACCATTTCTTATTTATCAATTATTGTATATTTTATACTAACCGATAAACACCAATGGTTAAAGTATCTCCAGAATTTCTAATTAATGCTTGAGCTTCATTGGATGTAAGATGATCAACAGACGCAGAATTTATTGATCCAATTAAAAATCCTTCTCGAAGACCAGATTTTGCCGCTTTTCCAGCATTGTTGACCTGCAAAATAACAATAAAAACTATTTAACTATTCTTTATTTTCTATATACAAAAAAAAATTATTACGAATTAATAATTGCAGTATTTTGTCTTTGTATGCATATAATTTTACAAAATCTATTTAGTATTATTAAAATAATATACTTTGTTCATATTTTTCTACATACTAAGCATCATATTAATATTTTAAAATAGATTATACAATATACTTTTAGTTGTTCTTACAAATAATTATGTTAAAAATAATATTAAATTAACTGTAACATAGTTAATTATTTGTTTCAATAAGTGATGGGGGCCGGAGAAAAAGTATTGGCAAACTTGGTTCCTTCTCCGGTCCTCGTACCACAGAAAAAAAAAGTTAATTAAACGAAAAAATAATCGAAATTTATAATACAAATAGTAAATATATTTTATATCCATAAAAAGTCAATATTAAGACTGTCGTGTATTGTAAATGTTATGATTATCAGATTATGTACCGTAGAAATTATTGAATATAATACTTATTATGGAATTTAAAATTTGGAAATAAAAAGTTTAAACTCAAGTTACGAAATGATTATTTAACTTGTTCCTTTTTGTTTCGAAATTTGAGCATCATATGTATATTTTCTGCTTTCAACAAACACACAATAATACGCCGTTATTCAATTTCCAAACGTTATTGAATCAAACAACAATGAAAAAAAAAATACAGTTAATTCAAAATACGAATAATATAGTTAATTTTTTATAACTGGCGTGGAAGACGAAACCGAACTGAAGGTATGTAACTATTATACAGCAACTATAGTATAAGCTGTCATAATAAACGGATATCATAATCAATATGTTGTGACATTTGACAGATTCCCGGAACGCCCCCATTCCTACGATCTTTAAAAAAATAATTGGATCTACTTTTTTTTTAAATTTACAAAGTATAAATAATATGTATTAAATTAATTTTTTATGGATACAAATTGAATGTTGAAATATGAGTTATATGAAATTGGTTATACGTTGGTTTGGTAATACTGGAATTAATGTTTTAAGTTTAATAACTATGTGTAACCGTTTAAGAAGCTAAAATTTGTATAGACTTAAACACATTACTATAACTATAATTACTCGTTTAAACAATTATTGCTTTATAGATTTTGTTGTCATATAATATTATAATTTATAACATAACGAAAACCATAGTGTAGGTATTTCAAATATCCAAATGGAGTGCTTATGGGCTATGAGCCTATGGCATACATAATATGTATACAGCAAGAGTATCGACTGTCAACGTATGTACTCCTTAAATTTGAGTTAAAAAATTTAAGAAAAAAAAATAATATAATATGCCTGTATGTGATTTTACAAAAATAATTCGGAACCACCCTTAAGGCTTAAACACACCTTATAAAGTCACGCGTAGGTATCTAGTACAATAATATGTAATATGTAATAAATATTATATAATAATATGTTAAATTATAGTAAAATATAACATTTTAATTTTTAAGTCTATAATAATTGTTTTCATATTCATAACTTTTATGTTTATAGTTGAATTTATTAAGTCAATATAATATTTAAATATGACGGTACATTGTTATTTGTTACTATAGTTCTTTTACATTTTTTTTAATCTTAAAGACAATCTATAAAAAGGTTGAAATATATATTTTTATAATGAAAATGAAACAATAATACATTATTTTGATTTAAATGTTTTTATACGTTTGAAACTTATAGAACAACGAACCACAAAATAATTTTGTTTATTTAATATGGGTACCTATTGCAATAGATAATTTGTCATTATTTTTGTAAAACTCATCAGTTACAACTATGTTTGGAACCTTAGTTCACGCAGCTAATTTATTTGCATATCACAGCATCCCGAAGTACGACCAATGATATATCAATGAGCAATGATCCACTTCACGTAAGTATCGAATAACGAGTGTCAAGTATACATGACATATATATAATCAATGGCCTAATTTTGGTGGCAAGGGGGGCATTTGTCCCCTCTGACATTTTTGAAGGGGCAATGAGATATCTTCTCCACAGATATATAAACAGTAGACATTTTTAAATTTTCTAAAATACATAGAAAGAATTCAATACTTACATTTAACACAAATACGTTTGTATAAGATAAAAATATTTTTTTTCCTGATATCATTGCATAAAGTAGCTACATTTATTTCACATTTCTTCTGTTGTATAATAATAATATATTGTCAACGGTATAAATAGGTATATGGACTACAAAAATAATCCAATAGTATTATTTTATGAATTATGATTATAGGATTATCATCACATTTTCTCCATAGACTTATATTATAAGTCTATGATTTTCACCAAACAACCATACCATTTTTTTTAGAATTCACCAACATACTTAATATTATTTAACGATATGGGTACCTACTATTTGTTTCTAAGCCATAAAATGAGTTTTAAGACTATTGTAAAAATAATCAAACCGTTTTTATGAATTCGATTGTCAAATAATAATAAATTGTTTTGCCCTCTCCTTAGTTTTTCAGTCAGTTAAGCTACTGTTTAAAACTATGTAAGAATGATAATACCTTATTTTTATTTTGGGTCGCTAAAATGTTAGCCAACAACACGTCTCTGAACCTTCTAACCGAATAATGAAAATGCACGTGTGCATCGGAAACCGTTTCCACAAGCATTTAAAATGGTCGTATAAAGCACAGGTAGAACAATATAATAGTAGGTAATCAAAAATAATTAAATATCATATACTAATCACGTCACTATATATAACAATTTAATGCAAATGCCAAATATATAATAAAATATATCAAAACGCGATACAATAATAGAAATAAAATTTTTCTTTTCAAACGAGACGAAAAAATTCAATTATAAAGTGTAGTATTATGACGACAATTTTATTATCATAGCGTTCGGGTAAATTCAAAAAAGCCGAAAAACATCGTAGCAGCGTCGAAGGTATATACGGCGGTAATCGTGAAGAAGTACTGATGATGTACAGGTAGTAAATATTTCACGTCGGATACAATATCATCTATGGTAGGTCGAGCATAAAACGGCAGAAGGAATAGGAAGGAAGGAAGAAGAATGAAAAATAAAACGGTGGTTGCAGCATCTTAGCCGCGGTATGTATAATAATGACCACAGCGGTGGTATAAGAATGGATTATTTGGGCAAATGAACCGTAGTGGAATGCGACCGGCAGACCTTGAACACCATATAATAATAATATAATATAATCGTATATTAAGTGTAGAGGGACTCGACCGCGGCCATAGTATTAGACTATCCACGGAGCCATGGAGACATTACTGGGAATGGTTTTCGGAGTTAGCTTTTTTTTTTCAATGCAAATCATTTAATGCAAGAGGTGCGATCGGAATGCGTATAATCTGCAGAACGTTGTATAAAACACATACCAATAACGTCTCATATATAATTATTATTTACATAATATACAATAAGTATCATTTTAATTTACCGTATTTCACACGTGCAGCGCTGCAGCCCTGCACTCGATTAGTATGTAATAGACGATATATTATTATATACCTACGTGTGTGCATGTGCAATCCATTGTAAAACGATATCGTAGTGAAAGCCGTAGCTATAGGTACTTATTATATTATAATATAGTATAGTATAATATAGTCAGTGCTGCAGGATATTCAGCAATATTATAATAATATTATTAAATAACCAGAAGTATAAATTATAGATAATTAAAACTAAATTTATTAAACGGTTATATTTTCACATAAACTCTTTTTACTACCTATTCAGTTATTTTAAACTTATAGTAGTTATGGTTAAATGTATATGTTTATGATTATACATTAATACCCACATAAAACGTAAGTTTTTTTTAAATCCAAGGAAATGGTAAATCTTTAAATGAGTTCATTAAAGTATACCCTCGATTATCACCATTTATCAATATTGTTTTTTATTGTTAAATGAAATAAGAATGTGAACTATTTTTTATTTAAATAAAGCTAAAGCTAAACCTATTAAAAAATCTTTACGAAGCTCTTTAAAAACTGTAAGTAATGATGAATGAATTATCAGTAAACAAACTAAAAGAATATATAATATAAAGCTGTGGCATAATTAACAAATATAACTTAGCGAGAATACAAGCTCGTAAATTATAAGATTTATATTCGTAACAATAATATTAACAAACACAATACGCAACAAACAAAATAAACATCGAAATATTGTATGTTGTAACTTACATTTTTGAAGTTTATAAGTTCATCGATATGCATAGTGTAAGTCATTTTTCTGCCTTTTTATTATTAAATATGAGTATTAAATACTAAAACTTTTATACATTTAAAAAAAGTGTCCATTAATAATTGTATATTCGTGCCTCTATCTTCGGTAACTTAATAACTCATAAAATCATCATATATTAATCTGCAAATGAAACTGGTAAGATTTTTTTTTTGAAACAAAATTCTCAGCTAAACTAACTAAATAATCTATCATTATTTAATAGAAAATCCAGCAAAAAAATAAAAATAAAGTAATTAATCTATGGTAAACACTTAGTTTGATTTTCACTCGATCATTTTTATAAGTACCTACTTTTAAATATTAGTTGTATGAGCATATTATATTCATAGTAGTTATAGTGGCTTTATTTATAACAATAGGTACTGATATACTAATATAAAATGTTAAATATCGCATAAACCTAGGAAGAATAAAATTTATTAGAATAGAAATTTTAAAATGAATTGCGTTCGTAATTTTTATATTAGTGCACACACTACAGAATTGTACGGACTAACCATATTATTCTGCAATTTTACGTGACATACATAATTTTCTCGAACAAATCTATTTTTAGCTTGTTAAAATACGAAGACCTTCGCCTTAAACGCAGTTAGAAAATATATTTTCAATAGATGAATAAATATACCATTGTAATTATTATTTTATTATAAGAGATCAATTGTCATAATGTGCACTAGGGATTTTATATAATTGTAGGTATATCAAAATGACAAAATGCGAGAATTATAAACTTAAATCAACATTTTCTTATAAACATCTATAACTTTTTTTTGTACATTAATTTAACCAATAATATAATAATTGTAATACAAATACATGTATATGTTATAAATCAGAAGCACAAAAAGTGTATTTACATTGTTCATAGTTAAATGGCTTACACGCGCGAGTATCTGTACATTTTCTTATACAACAGAAATAACAGTAAATATACGCTATAGGTATGTGTAAGACTATTTGTAACCACTAACCAGTTCATCGCAGCAGTTAAGGATGAAAAAAATAATAATCGTATTATACGTTTATATGGTTGATTATAATATAGCTAAGATGTGATTGAATGGTTCCAAAAACTGTATCACGGTTCCGAATACTCACAATCACTTTTTTTTTAACAATTTCTATCCGGCAATACCATATCATTGTCCACTGATTTTTTACAATTATAATTATTATTAGAAGAATTAAACACAATACTTTGCTACTTTAAACTTGGAACTGATAATTTTATTTCTGGGGACGACTGATGCCAATAATGGCATAAAAAAATATAAATATAATAAACACAAAGATATAATAATTATACGAAACTAATTGATATGTCCTTGATATCTAATATAATATTATAATTATCATCATCATATATGTATATAATTTAACCTAATATACAAACTACCGTAATGTAATGTATTGCAATGTGTCTATGAAACACAATAAAAATGCTAGGGTTACTTACCTACATTGACACATTGTAATTCAGATGAAAATTAAGGTTATTGGTTAAACTTTTAATAATTATGATTAGTGTATAATAAATAATAATGACTAGAGCTCGGAAGTTGATGACCTAAAAAACATAAATTAATGACTATAGAGAAAAATAAATATGCAAGTATGGTCTAAGCATTTAAAAATGCGCTCGTAAAAATGTACGCCTTACAAATATAAAGATATTTTTTTTATTTCAAATTTTTTGTCAAATTAATACTTTTATGATTTAAATTAAATTAATTTTAGTTAAGTTCGAAATGAATCATAATCGAAAAAATAGTCAAGTAAATAAATAGATTAATTGAAAATTATCTAAAATTATAAAAATGATTTTTAAAGATCAGAAAATACAGAGTAAAAATTAGTTAAAAATACATTTTTAGCTAGTAAAGCATCGTCAAAGACAATCTAAAAAAATTATAAGGACTAACCGGTTAGGTTAGGGACTAACCGGTTTTTAAATGTTTAATACCTATAATATTCAATAAAATAAATATTCTAACAATATAATATGCAACCCCTATATTGAAATGATTATTTTGGGTGATTAGTTGGTTCATCTTAACAGTAAACATTTTACGTATCGAAAAGTACAATTATTTAATTTATAATTTTAAGTAATTACAAAACCACTGTTTTTTAATGTTTTTATGAACGAGTACTTGTTTAGATAAACAAGTGGAGTGGTACCTCACTTATAAACTGCTTTTGAGTATAAAAACAAAAATATATATATTGTTATTGAAAACAGTAAAAATTAAAAAAATTATAAGAAGCAATAGCAACAGTTTTTTTCTTTCAAAAACGTTAATATTTTCTTAATTATAGAGCGTTTTGCGTTTAAAGAAACACTAATCCATATTATACATTTATACGTATAGGCGTATATAATTAAAATAATTTATATATAATAATTTTGTGTAGCAAAATAGTTTTTAAGAATATTCGAGGTTTTTAAAAACAATTTTGATTATATTTAGAAAATTATATTGGGTTTGTTAAATAAACTGTTATAAATATAATAATATATGTATATTATATTATTACATAGTATATGTATATTATTATGTATGTAGATCCTTTTAGTTATATTTATTAAATACGACAAAATAACTATCTAATTCTTTAAAATACGATTTATGATTACAATAGTCAGTTTAATAAGTTTAATTTTTTTAATATTTTAACATATTTTAGACTTAAAATAAACAATCATAAAAATTTATAATATTCTATAAAACATATAAGTACCTGATTATATAATATTTTCACAATATTCAATAAATTACGATGCACTTTCCAGTTAACTTTTCAGTAGGTATTACAGTAAGCAATATTGTATTTCAATAGTGTCTATAGAATAATTTAAATATTTTATACTAAGGCAGGTACCTAATTACTTTGAATTGACCCATTATCAATTATTATATTTTTTATAACAAACTTGTCCATATTTTAGAAATAAAATAAGTAGGTAATTAACTTAAGTTAACAGAATAGGTAACTAGTAAATTAAAATATTAAATGATTAATGTTCATTATTTCTACAAAACTAAAAACACGTTATAAAACTTTGGACACATCTTTGTCATTCAGGGGACACACTTTGATTTTCAAGGGACACATTATTTTAGCCCCTGCTAAAAACTATTAAATTGTATTCACCTATTTTTTAAAAATCATGTTTATTATCAACTATTATAATAATAAAACAATTTATTTAATGGCTATTTTTCGTGTAATTTTTGTTAAAAGAACAGTGCTGTTCTTAAAATTAATATTGTATGCTTATTCGTAAAAACAAATAGTTCTAACTTCTAAGTATAAAAGACATAAGGGAATCAGAACTGATCGATTATTATGAACTTTTTTTCTTCAAAATACTCCTATATTACCGGATTCTACACAATTATTGTCATCAATATGAGTCAAACAATGGTTCATCAGAGCGATGATGATGATTGAAAAGTGGTGGAAAATAACCGAAAATCTCAAGTGGCTGTGGTCCACGTGTTAACCGTCGAAAATCCATGACGTCACGTCGTCACGCGTTGTCTATATAATACGAATATACATGCTTGACTGCAATACACACGATGGTTTTCTGCGACAATATCTTTCGTTTTGTCAGTACTCCAATGTCGATTACGGCGGCAGCGCACCGCACAAATGAAATATTTTTCTCCGTGTGCTATTTATACTGGGCACAACGAGCTCTTTCTATATAATAATATACGATCCTAACCTATCCCCGAACGCGCGCGGGCGGTCGTAGTTTTACCGCACTCGATACTATATGAAAACATGGCCCTAAGCCAACGTATATATTATCATGGGATCATCGAGGCAGTATCGTAGCGATGGCAGGCACTATATAACGACCATAGGTGAAAATAGACGGGGGTTTTGGGGGCTTGATCCCCCCAACGTACTTAAAAAACCCCTCGATATTGTTTCAGAATGCAATTAAATTATGTACTTACAATTATTAAAGTAGATAAAAAATTATTATGGAGCAATTTCTACAAAAAAAAAATTAAATATAATAAATTAATATATTTTATGGTTAGTCTTCCGACGATATGATTATAAATTATGAACTTCACCATAATAGCATATAGTGCAATATTGTAAACATTTTCAGAAACTGAAAAAATTTTAGAATAATTATTATAATTTACAACTGTCTAAGTTTATAGTGGTACCTACTACCTATTATACACCGTTTGCGCTTACCTATGTACCTATACGAAGATGTGGAAAAATGTTTACAATTTACAAACAGCATACTTACCATATAGATTGCTGCAAGTTCAGAGTAAAAACTATACCATAGTATTGTGATCCTCTATACATTATATATAATATTATAAACACCAGTAAAACCTATACATTAAATGAGAAAAAAAACCTACACCGAATTGTCGAACAACAAAATAGCCAATAGGTGTCTTGCTATACCGAATGTGTGCTACTTGTTGGAATGACTATACGTCACATTTGCTAAAATTCGGAGACGATTGCTTTCAAAATACATCAGTCGAAGACCGAAGTTATGATTTCGTGGTCACATATTATGGGCCACGCGTTATTGTTATTCGTTTATCGATCGTTGTTTGACAATTTTTTATTTAATTCACGCCGTCATGGATCTCCTTCTTCAACTGGTTTATTTACAACAGGGAATAGTAATAACTAATAATATACCTACCTATGGTTATATAATAATTAATGATTTCAGATTTTTTTTGAAGGATTATGAAGTGTTTGATTGATTATAATAATATACCGTGGTTAAAATTAATCTCAAATCTGTAAACAAACAATTCTCACACCGGACTCACCTATTTAAAAACGATAATAATATTATTATAAGCATTCCAACACACGATAGGTACAAAGGTGTTTTGGCAATATGCATAAAGCGCGAAGGAAGTAAATGTATTTTAGTAGTATAAACTATTGAAAAAATAAAAATAAATTACCACGGGAAAATATACAAACGTTAACCTATATTTCAACAAATAATTATGAATAATATTTTTAGCTCTGTTTTATTTTTAGTTTGCTATGTATTATTTTAAATTGGACATAACATTATACGGTACCATAAATAAAATTTTAAATGAATATATAGTATTCAATAATACCTAATTTTAAATAGGTAGGTACATTCTTTTAAAATGTAAAAACAATAAAATTCAAAACACTTATTTTTTAACCGCAATAAAGTTTTCTTTCATAAGGCAATTAACTGATAGTTCCTTGTTATTCAATATTGTGTTTACACTTTTACCAGGTATTATATTATAATATATAAATGATTCTATATCATACAAGTAATATTGAAATACTCATTACTCGTACCAAAACATAATTTGTAGCACGTCACTCGTCACGGTCACACATATGTACACAATTATAACCGATATAATATTTCTTAATAAGTATTATTTAACTCATCATAGGTTTATTATTAATTAATATATTTTATACCTATGAAGATATTTTGTTGGTAAACACTTTCACTGGGCTTCACCATTATAAACTCAAGTAACCAATTTAGGGAGATTGAAGTAAGTTACAGTAGTTTTAGTTCGATATAAAATGATAGGTTTGGTGTTAATAGATTATAGATTAGTAAAAATTAAAAATTACTGTATTACCCTTGATATTTTCAACGGAGATCCTGTATTTTTTCCTCCAGTCATTCGGAATCCCCACGGTGGTCCTTCGTTCAAAATTATCACTTTATCTGGCATCCTGTAACATTATGTTTATATTATATTAAAATGTGATATGATTGATATGAATATAACATTGTTTTACTTATGCAATAAGGTTATTTAACAAAATAATACAAACAAACGTACGATAAAAAAAATGGATAAAAGTAATGTCGGTTACATTCATCATTATCGCAAGACATTAATTAATATTTAATAGAAATAATTAATTGATTACAACATAATAAATTGCGTGTAAGTGTACAAGTGTACAACTGTACTTCATATATTTTATTATCATAACATAGTATAATCTATTTTTATTAATCGTTTCAAGTCTTTTTATATCTAAATGTTCACCTGTATCATTTGATCAAAAATGTGAAGAAAAGATAATTAAGGTTAAAAGTTATAGGTGGCTAGTAGACGTAGTCTATAGATACATCATTTAGATAAACCGTAATAGTGGACAATGTAAAAATCACTTTGGACGTAGTTAATTATATAGCTACTAAAATGAGTAATATAGTGTATAAATAGGATACAGATTATACAGTCATACAAATAACTCTACTAAAAAAAAAAATAATGATTTTAGTTCATCTTTCTAATAATTATCAAAGATCATTATATAATTATCAAACTTCACACTTTATTAAAAAAAAAATCCAAAATGTAATTTATATAATTATTAATTATATACTTATTTAAATTAAATCTATAATTTACCAATAATTTTATTGTTCTTAAGACGTTAGCAGATTTCAAGATAGTCATACAATCAAAATAACAGATATCACACTAACATAGCTAAAATAATCTACTCAAAAAAATACAAATGAAGTATCTGACCGTGCTAATCTTTGAAACAACTTTACCGATTTTGACGGGATTTATATAGACAGGTAGAAGACTTGGCAAGAAATTATTAGAGTTACTTTTCATCTCAGAAATATTTATGTTTCCCGCGTAAAAATTTAAAAACTGTTGAAATTAGAGGCAACTTTTTAACAGTGATTGTCATCATACAAATACCTATCAATTTGTATTTTTTCACTGGTTATTTCCCGTATCACTTATCCAATCTGCGAGAGGGAATCATGTTAATTTTTAGGCTAAACTATGGAGTTAAAGAGTTAGGTTTTAAGCATAGTTTTATAGACCAAACTCCTATCTCCGGAAAATTGAGGAAGAAAATAGGAATACATCCTGGCGCCATCTGTCCGGTTTTTACAGTGACTTTTTAAAAACATTACCAACTCGTTTGACTATATATGCATTTAACATATTATGTTAAAAACTGTGTTGCTTACATATTTTGTTGTTCATTTTTGTGGGTAAAAGTACACTTAGCTAAGTTGATTTGCTCATGAAGTTAAATGTTAATACACTTAAATCAAAATACACTGAGTAGCGAACATCTGATTTAATAATTTATAAGTTTTTTTCCTAGTGAAGTCAGAGTAATATAGCTAGTTAAAAATAAAATATTAATACCTAATAATCAAAAAAGAAAAAAAATACGTAGAATGGGCTTGTGGGTATAGGTACTTTATATTTTCCCAGAAAATATTATGAAACCTAACCAAGTGTTGTATCGAAATGTGTATATCCTATATACATGTTAAAATTTGACATGTTTATTAATAATTATGGTAAATTGATAAATGCTAATTATTTTCTTAAGTAACGTAAAAAAAATTTTAATTATTTAAACTTTAAAGTTTAACTAATTTGTCATCAAAGTATTATTAGTTAGGTACCTATATTACATTCAACATTTTATCAGATGAAAATAATAAGCTCCAAAATATAACAGAAAGTGTTGAAGCAAAAATATAAATATATATTTGTGTATAATTTTAGTATAAAACATTAAAATAGTAAGTACAAGTGATTATATTATTTCTCTTTAATTTGTCTATTGCATGGTCTATTGCAATATTATCAGTTTATTTTAATACGGAGGTTATTTATAATAAATTAAAATATATAATAGTAAACACTACCTATTAATTAATATTAATACTATGAAAGGAAATCGCAAAATTAATATGTGGACACTAGTCCAGAGAGTAAATATGTTGCACAACAGATAAATACAATTTTCCTTGAATATTTGTCATATTTTACTAAGTGTTTAATTTGGCAAATCCACAAATACCACGATATTTAGCAAGATTAAAAATATATAGGTAACTCTTAGACATTGTAGATAAATAATTATTAATATTAACCGATCTGGGTACTTAATTTGTATGTTTCGAAGGCTGACAACTGTTTTTTTACCACTTAAGTTAACCAATTTGAATTTGTAATATAAAATAAATGCAGTTATATTGTAAATGATAAATTATAAAAATTGTACGCATTAAACTGATTAAACTATTGTAGTCGTGTAATGCGGTATATACCTAAGTACTGACGAACTGTTAAAAGAATATAAATTATTTTTCTTCTAATAGTTTTTCATATTTATTTTATGTTTAAGAACACCTATATTATGGTAGATTTAAAAAGTAATTGCCAAAAATATTTTATTATTTAAACGAATTATTTAACATAATTTATTTTAGGCAATAGGTAAATGAGTATCTTGTATCTATATTGAGGTGATAAAACAATTAACTAGTATTTTTTATTAGATATAATATACTTTTGTAATTTGTAATATTATTATAGCTTCTAAGTTGTAAGACATAGAATTTGATGCAAATATGGTCATATTCTATATAAAAGTTTAATATTCAAAACAATGTGACCTTTGAAAATAGTATCACTGACCTTTACCACTAGAGTCCCCAGATACGAGACATTATGGTTCCATGAAACTAATCAAGTTGATATACGTATAAGCTACAAACAGTATAACGAATAACACATTTATAACAGTGGGCAGTAGCGTAGACATGATTTCTGAAAGGGTGGGGAGGGAGAATCAAAAAAAGAAAACGACATAGCTAAAAGGGAGGGGGAAATTGAAAAATCCCCCACCCTTTCAAAGCTTTTTACTTAGGTAGTAAAATATTTTACAATAAAGAACAAATAACAATGAATATAATTTGAATTGATTCAAAATTCACATCAATCACAATATGGACGATTATTGACTCCAAAACCAATCCCCCTGGATCTGAACTCCCCTCCCCATTGATTTAAAACAATCTAGACGATCCTTTTATCCATTATAAATAGAATAAGAAATGTTTAGGTACGTAATGCAAATTCCATTAAAAAAAAAGAATGGCCAAATAGGTAGGTATCAAAATTAATAAATAGCTTAATATTTAATTTTCCATAACAGATCATTTAATCATTAGTTAAATGTTAAATCGTAGTTAATGTTGCCACTTTTGTATTATTATAAACAGTTAAAATACCTATACGTTGTACTATTAAACATTTAACATAAATATAGATCAAATGACTTAAAAAACATTTATGAGTTAACTAATAACTTAAATGGATTTTATCGTATTGAATTATGTTTAATTCAGAGAAAAATTCTATTATTTTCTTCCTAAATTTTAGTTTTCAATATACCTACCTAATAAAATTAGAACTATAATATGTTCTATTAAAACACGAGCAAATCAACATGTATTTAGAATTTACAAATTCATTAATCATTCTATTAATATTTAATTATGAGTAATAATAATTACAAACAGACAGTAGTATATATTTGCCAATCCTAGGACAACTCGTCCTCGTCCTCGTCTTTTGCTCGTGTTCATCGTCGTTTCTCGTCGGCAACGTAGCCGATGTATTTTATTTACGCACAGGCACGCACTCGTCAGTTCACCTGTCCACTACGTAGTCGACGAGAAACGACGATGAACACATAGGACGACCAAAGATAAGCAAAAGACGAGGACGAGTTGTCCCAGGATTGGCAAATATATACTACTACTAACTTCTTTAACTAGGATTTTAATATTCCTTGTTATTCTTCTAAGTATAAAATAATTTGTTTTTTGAAAAGTTCAAAGTTAAATGTAGGCACAGTTAATAGTTAATTTGTATCGATCATATTGAATATTATTATTCACAACACTTGTAATTAGAGCGTAAATAATGTTCTCTTTTTCTAAATTAAATTTTAGCAAAAAACATTTGGGATTAATTGAAATTTACATTTACATATGTTTACATTTTTATGCAAGTAAATCAAATATTATGTTTTAACCTACGCCTGCGTCGTTTAGTGTTTGAATTATTACACAGGTTTCATTTCAGAGACTTTTTTATTAAACTATTATTGTCTTACGTATATTTATAGGTTTATACTTTATTTTAAAACAGTATTTAGTAGACACCTATTAGAATAGTAGAATATTTTCATATTGTTATAATAATATTATGTTTGATATAGATTATATTATGACATTACTCTTTTTAAAATGATAAATAAATCAAGTTTTATTTATTTTCATTTATGAAACTCATTAAATGTTTAATTTCGTTACTTTGATCTACTAACTAATTTAATTAATGTCGCGATTTACTACATAGGTTCGGGCTTTTATCCCAAGGAATAGTAAAAATAATGGACTAACAAATTAAATAAATTAAATATAATATTTATTATTTACACTAAAAAACAAAATTACTAATTTTCGATAATTTTATAAAAATTATGACGTTCAGTTAAAAGTCAGTTCAAATAGATTTAATATTAATTTTTTTAGCTTTTCAATACTTTTGTACTTATCTTTTAATTCTTTACATTAATGACAGTCATTGAACTATTAAAGTATAAAGTGTGTTCTTTGAAATATATAGCACCTATATCTACTATTTAATTTAAATACTACTCACAATATTTACTAATTAAGTAATAAAGCAGTAAGTGTGTAACCCTATACAATTCTTTTAGTTTGAGTTTTTTTTACACAATTACTTAAACATTTATTTGGGTTGATTTAGAATCTTTTAATGACATTTGTGTTTATGTACACACAAATAATCATCAATATATTTAGAATTTTTGTTGTATGATGAAACAGGTTAAAATACCAAATTAGGTATTTCAATATTTGAATGCATAGTTGTATGTAATTATTAATTATATCTACCATGAATAATCAAATAAGAAGTAAATACGAAAGTATAAATTTGTATGTGAGTTGTATACTTGTATATATACATGTTTACTGTATATTATATAAAACTAGCGGGTGGTGACCTATACGATAACAAATCTATCCGAACACAGACTTTCTTCGAAATATTATCATTTATATGTACAATGTACATTGTACAAGAATCCTATTTTAATTTTAGTTAATTAAAGAATAAAGATTGTAAAATTGTATGGTTCTATACTTCTATGTAACGAATTCGAATGTTGTTAAACTATATAATAATGGAAACTGAATGTTTTACAATAAAGTGTAACTTTCAACAAGAAAAAACCAAACATATTTGAAAAAAATTGCAAAAATGAGTTTTAAAATTGCACCATTAAATTCTATATTCCATGAAGAAACTTTCTGTAAAGACAAGCCTCGAATAAAAGCATTAAAAAAAAGATGGAAATGCATCAAGTTCCTGGCCCTAATAATATAATATAGTGGGCACTATGTGCGTAATTTATTGTTAAATGAAATATAATCAATCCGATTTTATTCATGATTTTGATAACTCTTATTTTGTTGAAAACTTGAAAATATGCTATATTGCTACGTATATAATATTTTTTTCCAATAGAAGTGAGAATTGACAAATGTACTACACTGACCTATAATATGTATAATAACTGACGACTAGCAAAATAGATTCAAAAAAGTTTATTCCTTTAAATGTTCATTTAACGCAGCGAATGGTTTCAACTATTCTACTCGTGTAAATCATATAATATGTATACGTATCAAATTTGTATGCAATAAGAAAATATATAAATATATATAATGCAAGCCTGATGCCTATAGGTACATAGGTTTTACGAAATGAGGAACAACATTACAACAATTCTCATCGGATGTTTCCCGTGAATTAATACGAAATCATATCTTTATTTCTTGGTGAATTGTATCTACTTATAATAGGTACTCATAAGTGTACGTTGTGTACACTTATAAGTATATGGCATATTATAATCTATACTGTCTGGTTTATTTTATAACGCGTAGTCCTAGGGTATCATAGAGACAGAAGAATCTGGAGTACACCAATAGTATACATATACCTATAGAGTATAGAGTATCTACAGTCACCAAAAACTGACGAGAGGTATTCTGAATTTACGTGGCACCGTTACTAATTTTCTTTGCCCCCTATCACCGCTACTTTCAAGTTAAAAATTAATGTATTTTATAGATTTTAATTATAAAATTAAATAAGAATAACTAATTCAAAAAATAAAACGTGCAATTATTATTAACTAAATTTCAATTAACGATCATTACAGAAATCCATATGCAATAATATAACTTGTAAAATAAGAATAAGTCATTAAGTTCAATGTATTAAAAATTATTTTTTGACAATTAGACAATAATAAACTTGATTTGTATATTATAATATAAATTGAATAACAACTAATGTTATTACTTATTATATTTGATAATAATATTTACAATTATAATATTGCAAATGCGTATGACATACCCCAACAAAAATGCCACCAGGAAATACCACCAGGCACCAGGCAGCCACTTGCTATAATACTATAGCAACTATGTACTTGTATCTATACGTTAGTAGCATGGGTAAATTTTAAATACATATATTATAGGTACAAATTATTATATCATATCTGATAATATTTAATATGTAGGTATATAATATAAAATATAATATAATGGCTTCAGTCACATATCCCTGTCGTGGGCACGTGCGGTACAATCGTCGACTTGGTGGCTTGGACCAACGTCGGAGGAAACGAAACCGATGACGGACTTAAAAGTTGGAGGGGGAAGGAAAATGGGTACTTCAACTAAATATTCAGATCTTTAAGTGTACTCCTACTATTTTTTCTACTAGTTTACAAAGTTCACATTTTTTTTTTATAAATAAAAACTGATTACACAATATATTATGTATGTAAGTATTGATACCAGGTACAGACGTACAGTGATATATGATGATTATGTAATAATTACGTATAATATTTGGGTAAAAGGCGATAAGTAACTACGGTTGTAGTTATAATTATAACCATGTAACAATGTAACCACAAACAATAAAATACAAGAAGCAATATTATAAATAACAAATATTATCATTTACGGAGCATTGATCAAATTAAGATTAATAAAAAATGTTTGTTTACAGTGGTAAATGTATTTTGTTGATAACGTTGAAAGGTTAGTTTAGGAAAGAGCAAAGGCATCTCCTGTGGTATCAGCTCAGTCCTTACATGGTTCTTGTTATAATATTATGATAACAATTTGAGAATGATTTTAGATAATTTAGACAAAAAATGTGTGCATGTTATGTACCAGGTACCTATCTATGAATATAGGTGTAATATACCTATAAATAGAATATATTATTATAAATAACTAACCTAATAAAAATATTTAAAACTATAGGTAATTTATTTAAAAAAAATTCCAGTATTACTTGCAAAAAGCCAACCACCTATGCCATGCTTATATGCTACAACGGTTGAAACTCTTAAAGACGTACCTACCTATTATAATAAGGTTAAAATATAAAATGTTTGTTGGTTTGTTTGGTAACAGGTTTGAGGGTGTAATAAGAGGGAGTGCGGCGGGAGGGGCGAAGCCTTTCATGGGTATTTTACGTATATTCAATAATATTAATTATAGGTTGGGACGAAAAATGTTTTTCGTGTCATCAGAGTACCTCCGATATTAATTTTCCAAGTCAAGCTATGTCAACGGACCAACTAAACACCTACGAATCACTGTTATTAATTATTATTATATTATACATACACTTGTGGTGAACCGATTACGCGATCGTCGTGGCCGTCTTCGTCGTCGTCTCGGTGGCACACGCGGTGTTCTTATGCTGCAGCCATGATATTAAATACCTAAACGTTTATATATTTCGGAAATAGAGTTGCGCTCTCGTCGTATGTGACTGCAGCTTAACGTACGTAGGTACGGCGAGGCGCAGCTCCGTTTGGCGCACAAAAGTCACGCGCGCGTACACGGCAGTGAGGCCGGCGGACCGCGTTTCTTCGGACTCGGTGCCAGAAAGCTGTGGCGGCGGTCTGCCGATCGTTGGCGGGGCGGGGCGGGCGGGCGGGCGGTTGACGCGCGCCGCACAGCTGCTGACTCGGCGGCGCCTCCGCGAGACCGATCGGTCGCCCCCTCCGAGACCGTGTGGTAGTCGACGTCGTCGGCGACTGCTGCACGACCCGGCGCGCCGAAATTTCAAGGGTTGGCCGACGAATTTGTGCGTAGTGGACACCCCACCGCGTGACCGGGGTCGAGTTGGACACACGACGTGACAGGGTCAGAGCGTATTCGAGTACAG
>NC_042495.1:34606076-34630696 GCF_005508785.2 Acyrthosiphon pisum | reverse complement strand
GTGTATATAGCATTATCGATTACGGATTAAGTGTATATACAAGTATTTAACAATAATCACGCAATACTGACTACTGAGGAAGTAAGTGTTAACATGTTAACTAATTAAATTGTTTTAATAAATACTTTAGAATAACACATTTTTATTTCATATGCTTTTTATTATTTATTTAACCCTTTGAGTGAATGTGTCAAAATATCATTTTTTTTTATTATTAAATATACATCTTTATAGTCCAATATTCATATTGTGAAATATTATGCATATTGATGCAAAATTAAGTAGTTAATGTTCAAGTTTCTCCAAATTATGAACCAAGTTCGAAATAATTTGATTTAAACAAAACAGGTTTACATTTTCACACAAGTCGAACGAGTGAAAGAGTGAACGAGTTCAATATAATTAATTCATAATGCAGCCTGTATTTATATTATAATGTATATTTTAAGTATACCACGATAGATTAATTTACTCATTTAGAGTTCATTCAATCATCCCAATGACATGGTAATGTAAAGTACCTTAGAGATTATATATTTATACATATAATTAAATCTGCAAATCTATTTTTTAATTTTTGTCCGTTAATTAATATTTTATTAATGACAATTCGGTATTATCACTTGGTTACTTTAGGTGGGTATATGAATATATGATAATATCTATAACAACATTGAATTGCGCCTTTTAAAGTTTTTTTAGTAAGTTCCGATGTATTCTGGTTTGGTTACTTTAATTTTATTTTTTAACACAGGAAATTATTGTATGATCATAATATAGTAGAGACTGTATTATCATAAATTCCAATTTATATCTACCTACAAATATTTTTAATTTTAAGGGCCTATACATACATTAATGATTAATCCATAGGCCATAGCTTTCCTCTAGATTTTGTATACCACTTAAGGAATATCCTGTGGAGGTGCAAACATTTTTTCCAAATGAAAACTAACCTTTTTACTTTACATTATTTAGTAGATGAGATTTTTGAAAATCGAAATAAAGGAATTCCTAAGTTCTTACATTTTGTGTATTAAATATAGTACTCCTTAATAATATATTATCTACTTAATATATTCTCAAATTTGAAATTATAAAATATAATTCTAGTAGGTATATTAATATTAACTACCTATTGTAATTTCCAAGTTATCATAGCCATTATAGCCCCCATATCTATTATCATGCGGCCAGCTATCCTTTATAATATTTTGGGCCAAGTACTCCCATCCCATCCTTAGCACATGAATCTTAATAATTCAGAAACTAATCGTTCAAATTTTGATTTATATGTATCAACGTTAAAAAACATCATCTGCCTAACAATTTATAGTAAGAAAGGTAGGTATAGTTCTCATTTAAAAAAAAAGAGAAGTTTGTATCGCCAAAGCCTACAGCCCACGGGACACTGTATAAAGGGCCTAAAAAATAAAGCAGTAATTTATTAAAATATAATTATTTGAAAATATTATATTTCAGTAGATAATATTATATAGATACTTAAAAATTCCAAAAAATTGAATTTGAATAAATCCTTTACAAATTGGAAAAGAGGGTTACTGGGTGAGCATGTCTAATGAATCACTTACCACGTGCATCCTTATATAGTTACAGGCTTTGTTATAATATATACGATGTACCATGTACTATATACATAAATATTTGTATCTGTTATTTTTTATTTTTTTACGAACAGAATAAAATGTCACATTGACACTTCATTCTGACGATGGACATTTTTTCAAGTGTCTTAATACGTTATCGTTTTTTTAGTATCGTTTTTTATGGACTCTGAGCGCTACATAATCGAATCGATTATAATGGATTATCAGTTTTACATCCGATAAATATGACTATCAGTGAATCGGATATCGAAAAAAAAGTGGTACGGCCCAGCTCTATAAATTAAAAATACGCCCATTATAACTATGCATTTATATTATATTATACAAATTACAAATATATACGTAATTATATACATACAGCGGTAAAAGAGACGCCTGCGGTAGACGAGAAGCAAACCGTTTAACGGTAGGTATTTGTTTTATTCCATTCGCATATACCTACCTAACATAACCTGCAGTATTGAGATGTAGTTGTGTTGTGTTTCACGTTACGCGTTTCGCTTACCTTTCAAAATTTGTACCGTTTTTTGTTGTTTTTTTTTACATCGTAACGTTATTTATTATCTAGTTAGTTACACGCTTTATGGATAAGTATATAATATATATATATATATATGTACTCAGAAAAATTTCGCCCTCCAACTATCTTACCCAAATTACATAACTCGTAACTACGCCGTATACAACATATAGGTACCTGGTCATAATATACTCTTAATCTTAAAAATAAATCTTATATACGTTGCACAATTTTATGAGATATTAACTGGTATATACTTATTACTTTTAAGTCATAAGTAACCTATGCATAACTTGTTTTGTTCACAAAATAATCAATATTACGACGATTATACGCAGTGTTTTATGGCTAAGCAGCGCATTATAGGTTATAATATAATTATAACTGAACAATTCTTATCGACGACTGATTGTCGTCGTAAAAATGCGTTTGAGTAAAAAAGAAAACGAAAGTAGGTGCTTACTTAAAAATATACAAAATTATTTATTACCTATTTCATGTCTTATATTTATATAGGTAGGTTACTATAAATTATTTTCTAAAATATTTGTAAGTTGTCAATTACAATTATGGTGGTTAGAAATTAATAATTACACACAATTATAAAATTATATACCTATCTAATACTTAAACTACTTGTGTGGTGTATTATGAAACAACAAAATATATAATGAACGTTCGTGTATAGCTGTGGTATAATATTATCTTCGACGCATTCGATCGATATCAATAATAAGTAAACCAACCACTCTCCCTTCGGCTCAAATGCCCTTGACCATCGTAATTCTTAAATCGTTTGTTTACTCACTAAACCATTCCACGTTCCTGATTCTTTAATCTACTATAGAACTTTAGAAAGTACAGAAATGTACTTTTAACACATAATGTTTATTTGTTAATTGTTTATAATATTATGAAAACAATTTTGTGATCAAATTAATGTACACAGTTTTATTTTCATTAACAAACATCATAAACCGTGTTTGTAGGTTCAGACATAAATATAGTAAAAGGTCATATACATCATAATAAACCTATAGGAATCGACATTTTACAACCCTACATAAGAGTTATTGATTGGTGGTGGAGATTTGTATTTATTTCAGAAACATATAATGTAATATTTGTATTATTTTATAATTAGATATACAGGTTGTAACAGAAAGACCTAACAAAAAAAAAAAAAAAAAATGATGTTGCTTAAACGTATAATATTTTATTTTATACGTATAACGCAAGTGACGATAATTATAATCCATATATAAAAAAAATATTTAAAAATATTGATTAGAATTTAGAACAAAAGTTATTTCATCTGTCAGGTCTTCCTGTTACACCCTGTATAATAGTAATTATATTTTTCATCATATTATGTAGGTATTAGGTAATTAATTTATCATTATTATTATACACTACCTATATAATACGAATATGATTACGAATGTGATACAAGTTTATTTTTTAACGATATCAAGAATCACAATTTATTTACAAATGGCAAAAGTCCAATAATTTGTAATAAGTATTTTCAATAAAATTCAAAAAATAACCAATAAATATCTAATATTTTGTTTTACTTGTTGTAAGAACACATAAACAAATGAAGTATTGTAAAAGATAGATACTCATTACTTGTACCTATACAGAAATCCGGTGTCGAGTAATAAAAAGAAAATACTCATATCTAAATATATTTTTAATTTACAACTGCAGTTGGACCACATTTAAGTTTTAAGTACTATAGCTTCCCAATTATATCAAACCGTATAATATTAATAACTTAAAAATGTAAATTAAACCAAAAGTCTATATAAATCTTGTCTTAATTAACAATATATTTTATTTCGTGAGAAATCTTGACCACGGTTTATAGTCTATCAATCTATATGACTATATTTAAATATACCTTAACGCGTATACGCTGATAGTTTATCAATCGTATTCGTCACTCGAGATTGTTTCTGATTTTTATATGATTATGATTTATGAGTGAACTGAGTGTATTGGTGATTTTATCGTTTTATACCTATTATTATTAACAATGCTCGCGCGTCCGAACGATTTATTATTGTTTTCTAACACTGGTTCAAACAATCAAATGGTTTGCACATCCAACAAAAACGGAAATTTGTCTGTTATGCAACAATTACAATACCTAGGTAAATGTAAATTGTTTAACATTCAGTTAACAGGTTTAGAGTGAAACATTTTTTTTCAAAGAACTTGATTATTATTGTTCTCGATGTACCTACCTATACACTAACAAGTAAAACCGAAAACATTAAAAAATAAACATATCTAATAACTATATATTATTAATATAGGTACATAAAAATATTAAATAATATTTGCTTACTCTTTAGATTTTACGTTGAACGTTATGTTGTTAACAAAATAAAATAATTTATGGACACTGCAGCTACACGCACGAGATTGAATGCGGACAAATAGTGAAATGACTAATGTATCACACTATCATCTATATTATCATAGACGGGAAGCTTATACAAATTAGTACCTAATTACAACTAGGTATCAGAAATTGGCCAAAGCGCGAGAAAGTATTATATAGATTTTGTTCGCGACAACCGGTTGTGTATTCGTAAAATATAATATTATACATTATACATATAAATTATAAACATATTATTAAGATTTAAGATTTAAGATATTATAATAGAATATAATTCTTATAGACCATAGACGAGATTGACGTATCCGTTTTCATAGAGGGTAAAAATAATTGTTAAATACTATAAGTATTATTTATTTTAATTTTCAATTGCCAATAATCATCGACACGATGCATAAGTAAGTAATAGGTACACCGTGGAACTGTGGAAGTCATGGAACCTATAACCTCCTGTATTATGACTATATGCCTAGATACCTTCAATCTTCATTAGCATAATCTCCATTAGCCATAACACTATTGCCTTGTATCGAAACTTAGGCATAAGTGTTTATTACTTACTGCTTGCATATAAATGATGATGTTATAACAGTTGTACAACATTATATAGTTAATAGGTACTTGCCACATAGTAATGGAAACATATTATTATGTCAAGGTTGAAGGTTTGAAGGTTAGGTTAAAGTTGTATTCAAAAGTGTCCATCTTGACCGTTTTGATATAGAGCAAAATGTAGACTCGTAATTAGTGTGGGATTTAATTAATTTGTATTTATGTACCTACTATTTCATTATTTCAGCTATAGGTATCTAGTTTTTTTTATTTAAAGGGAAAAGGCTTCAACAACTTAGGTTATTAGCCTGACATTAAATTATTACATGGTATTTTTCTTAAAATTAGTTGTTACATAATATATACATGTATCTAGTTAATGGTTATCCCTAAAATAATCTATTAAATTATAATATAGGTAAATATTTATAATAATATGATATACGATGTACATTTTGCTTACAGTACACACATAGACCTATAACTATTTGAAAATATCACTCTTCAACATTGACGGAAACCGGTAGGTATGGCCTTGTTTGTGAGTTTTCATGTTTTTTTAAAAAATCATAGGATATTTCAGTTGTTTTGCTATGTATTTCCATGAAATTTTACAATATCAAAATACTGAAAATTCTTTATTTTATAAACAACATAGGTAGTTTTTAAAATAATATAGGTACATAATTTCATAATTGAACATAATATACCTATTTATTGTGAATTTGACTGTAATTTCAACTTAAAAAAAAAATTCATAATATACACATTTTATATAACTATATAAGTAGTACAAATTGACAGTTCTAATAATTATATATTGGCCATTAAAAGTTTTTCAATTATCAGGTCAGTTGGGGGAGGGGGATCTGTAACGGGGAACCAGTAAAATTCCATATAAATGATACACATAGCGTTCCCGTTACATCTTATCACTTTCAATCGCCAATATTCTATTTGTCTACATTACTTGTTGATAATTTAAAATATTACCAACAACAATACTTATAATAAAACAATTTTCATTAAACCAATTTTTTTTTAACTACCTATTCATGCAAAAATATTATTTCTAAATGCAATAGATTCATATTATCATATTACATAATTAGGTATAAATAAAAAAACCTCATATATTTTTAGTTAAAAATCATATTTATATTAATTATTTTGTGATATATAACATCTTTGATGTAATTTGTATTTTTTAAATGACATTATATTCATACAAAAGTTTACATCTTCATCTTGTCTTCAAATATATTACGAAAGATGACTAAGACGTGATCCGGAACGTTTACGAAAAAACTTTATTAGACTTGAATATCCGTGTAATATTGGTGTTCTATTACTTGTGATTTCCAAATTTACTGGAATAATCTATCTACTTTCTTACCATATTTAAATATATTACGCGAAATGATATCCTTTAACTTGATATGGTCGAATCCTAAAGAACTAAAGAAGTCATATTTACTGACTTGCCGTAATAGGTAGGTAATACCTACAAACAGTAATACCTACTAAGTTTTTGACCGTTTCAAATAAATTACTTTTATAAATGTAAATTGCAGGGTTAAAATATTTTTATAACTGTACCTGCGAATTTTAGTAAAATCAACTAAGAACTATAACAATAATGTTTATTTTATAGCTCGAGTGATTCGGTAAAATTAAAATTTTTCTTTGAAAGTGGCCAGCACATATTGTTATATAACGTCATGAGGATAATGTTTAGGATTAATATTAGTAGGTACCTATCTACTTGTTGGTTAAATATAACAGGAATACAATTTAAATTTGAAAATTTAAATTGTTTTTGAATGCTGTCACACTTACTCATTTTTAATATTTTATGTCGGTTCTGCAGATTGCAAATAATTAAGAAAAACAAACTTAGATGATTAGATATTATATCTAGGTATATAGATTTAAATACAAGATGTTTTGGATGAGGCACAGCGTGTACAAGCATTGTTGAAAAATAAATAAAAAATAGTAGGTACCTGTATGGATATATATACTATATATGTATATACATAATAGTCACTTAAATTAGATGCATTAAATTATAGCTACAATGAACTACCTATATCTACCTATTGTTGATATTATATTGTATTCGTATTTTTCGTATAGATATAGAGGTAACCGGTAAAGATTTAGTATGTTTTAATTATTTTCTACATGTGTAAGAATATTCGATTAAAATTTATAATGGCATTAACCACTAACCAGTAAGATTCATCACATTATTACGACAGGACGTGAGTAGCAGGAGACCTACCTATTTTAACATTCTCATATATTAAATAAGTACTTACTAGTTACTAGGTAGTAGATACCTATAATAGACTATAGGCTGTAATTATAATAGAAACAAAACACTACCTACATAAAATATTTTATACTGCAGTCTCTATTATACACGTTCAGTTTTTTGTAGGTACTTACTACTTCCAAATCAGTTTCAAAAGCGTAGTCTGAATTGATTTCCTGATATAATAATTTTTTAATAACAAAAACTATATTTTATTAAAATTTTGAATGCCTTTTTTCCGTTTAAAAACAAGGAACTAGTGGGAAACTGGGTTTATACTATGGTTTAGGCAGAGAACCACCATGAAAAGTGGCCTTTCGGCCCAAATTTTGAATACCTGCCTAACTGTGATTCTGAAACCAGAAATAAATATAAATATGTATTAGATACTAATATAGCTTGATTATTTTAGTATTTTTATGTTCATCTATAGTTTTATGGAAAGACCTATTCGGATAATGTAAATTGTTTAGGTAACTCGACATAAATATGTTTTTGGGCTGGGTACAGGTTTTTTGTTTCTGACCAATTGTTCGCAATGTTTTCGTTGTCATAGTTATTACCAAAAACATATAAATTATGATTAAATCATAAATTTATATAAATGTATCTATACATTTTATAGATGTCCCTTGTAGTTAAAAATAATCGAGTAGCGTGCTATGTATTTTTTATCTAAGTATCCACCAATACTTATGCAATTAACCACATTAGGCACCTATAGGTTAAGATTAATTAAGATTAATCTAGATCTTGATAGTTGATAATCGACTTATACATAAATACATCACACATATTCATGGCAGACAATTGGTTGGGTTTTTTTTTTAGGAGGGGCTAGTTTATCCAAAGTAAATTTATGGATGCATCCCATATTTAATACCTACATACATTTCCATATGGGGGAGGGGGCTATTAAAACTAAAACCTTACAAATCCCCCCCCGAAGACCACTTACGATTATCTGTTTTACTGTTATAGTGTTATGTAAAGTATAGGTGGCAAGATGCTTTTACAAAAAAAAAAAAACGTTATTAGCGATTATGGTCATTCAATCATCTTATTTCGTTTTTACACTTTCGGTAATCCACCAGTTATACGGTTTTCAATTCCACATTCATTTCTACCTCTTCGGATTTTAAACATTCCACCCATGCCCCAAGAATTACCCCATGTATTAGCACATAACCAGTAATCTATTCCGTCATCTTCACCCCATCCCATTATTTTGACAGCATGGTCGCCTTTTAATCCACCGGTCGTATACTGATATATTCCTAAAAATATTATATATATTAAATTTTATATTATTAAATGATCATGGATGTGTGCAATGGACACTAGTGATATATAGTGGTAACTGTTATTCATTCGTGGGATTATAAGTACTTGCCTCCTTTATAGCATAAGAAATCGTCATAGACTTTCATTGCTGCAACAACAGGTCCATTTTTAAATACTTCACTCATGATTATTTCCGGTTTTGGTTTAACAGAATACACCTTATAGGCTACAAAAAATAAAAAACAACAAAAATAGGTATATTGACAATTCGCAAAACATAATTTAAATTCAATATAGGTATTTAGTAATTACCATAGTACAGATCTGAAACTAATGGAGTCTCATAATTGTTATTGGTACACTGATCTTTGTAACACTGGGGAGTATCTTCATTTTCCTTGGAGCAAGAGTTTGCATTTCTTGGACAAGGAACTATACTATATGGCTGACATCCCTATAAATTAAAGCATTTTTAAAGAAAAAGTACCTAGGTAGGTAAACCGAGTAAAAAAATGCATAATAATATTATGTTATGTTAGGAATAAAGATTTAAAGGATTCGTTTATTTATTTTATTAAATCAATACTTATATGATCTATTCACTTAAATTTTTTATCTATAATTTACAGTATATTAATTTTTAGAATCTGAACGGAGAGGTAAGATTATTGGTTCAATACAATGATCTGTGTGTTCTATTTGGGTGTCTGTTTTCACGATTTACAGCAATAAAACTGCTTTAAACCTCAATATTGAGGGTGGATCCAATTTTTGTTGATGCCATTGTCATACATTGTTACCTACCAATCTATCATATATTTTTGAATAATATGATATAATTTTGTTAAAAATTCTCGTAGATGGTTGCATACAATATTTACTTTTAAGTTTTGTTATTTAAAATATTATTAGACGAACAATAAAAGATATTGTAATATTGCATATTATCAGTTTTATATTAACACAAAAATTAAAAACTTTGTTACATGTGATTTACATGTGACACTAACCTCATTTGAACCGTATTCACCTCCTGTGCATAACCCGTTTTTCTTTATGTACTTCCATGCTTTTTCTGGATGACCACCGTTACATCCGTTACCACATTTACCATTACAACACGAATTTATGTATTCGCCAGATAAGACTTTATTAACACCCATATTTGAAGTGATACATAGACGGTCACTAAATGCAGAAGCAGTTGATAGGGCCTATATATGCATAAATATGTCATATACTTACTTAAATATATATTGCGATGGCTGATAGAGCGTTTTTAGTCGTTAGAAAGCGAATGATAAAAAGTTGTGAAACCCCTCACCCAACAAGATCCGCAATTTGATTGATCCCTGATTGAAACAACCGATTTACATTCAGACCATGTTTGTGTAATATCATAACTCTCCGGCAGAGATTCCAAGTCAATGGATACATCGTATGTAAGGAGAATGTCCTTTTCACTTAGTTTATTCCATGGTACAACTCCCATGAGATGTGAAACGTTCGTCAAAAGACTTGGATGGAAATTTATTCCAGCCTAATTAATAATATATTGATAAATTTATTATTAATATCAATATGTAAATGTAATATATGTGTGCACTGTGTATATACTCAATACTGCATAGTGCATAATATCATCATGTACCTATATATTGTGTAAATAAGTATCAACCTTAAATTTCGTGATACAAGCTCGTTTTAAAATACACATCATTTGGACTTGGAAGTTTCGGAAATCCCTATACACTATACTCTATACACTATAAGGATGGGGGGGGGGGGTATTTTCTAAAAAAATGTGAAATGACTACCATTAAAACAAAGATTGATTCAGTCAATTTTCTATAATATTTTGATATAGTATGATATAATTTAAGCAAATAAAAATATAGAGGTTATTTCATTTATGTATAGTATCATAGAATGATTTATGATTTTTTTTTTTAAATCCATGGGGGTCTAGACTCCCTTGTCCACCGTGATCACGCCCAGTTAGTATGCTTGTCAGTTATACCTACGTATACGGTATACCTACAACAATATTATAAAAGTTATAATATGCTAATACTTATCTTTTTAATATTACTAATATGAAAAATGAAGACTAAAGATAAAGAACATACCTAGTTCAGTGCATAAGCATGACATATACCCATATATGTAACACGTATTGTAAAATGATTCTATTAAAATTTCAAATCAATAAGCAAAGGTATGCAATAGTTAAATCGATATTTTTTGAAAAAACGCTGACTTTCATTATACACAAATAAATATCAAAATGACAACATAAACTTTAAAACGTCCAATTATCATTTAAATGTAACTTTAGATAGGTAAGGGATATGTGTATTTTTTACTTAGAGTTCCAACACAAATATAACGATTACAGTTTACAGTACGTTTACTGTTTAAAGTTACTTAAAAATTAACGTGGGTATAGGTAACAGATTTACCAGATTATTATAACTTACATATTGTTACAATTTATGTAACTCGAGTATATAACTTTGACACTAGCAACTGATGTATACTCAGATATCTGATGTTACTCAAGCTCAATCCTGCCTATATAGATTACCTATTAAATTGTTTTCAGAGTCCAAAATTGTTTATTTTTAAGGTAGGTATACCTATTATATAAACAAAATAATTAACAGTTGTGAGTTGTAGCGAGTAGGTATTCTGGGTATTCAGACTGTAATACATTTTAACGATTCACCTATTTACCCAACTCATACCATTTAAAGACATATAGTTTAATAATTAATATGGACGTTGTACTTTAACTTGTTCAAGAATCATTTTCAGGTTAAATGGAATAGGAGCCGGATTTCAATTGCAAAATCATATAGGCACTTACCTACATAATTTTTTAAAGACATTGAGACACCTTATCTGAAAACTGTTCTTAAGTTAGGTAATTCAAATATGCAGTCTTACCTTCCATGTGTGTTTTGGAATGTTATTCACTAGTTGTATGATTTGATTTACTTTAAACAAAGGTGTACTACTAATAACATCAAAATATAAAATTAAGCCTACAATGACCCGCGTGAAACCAATAAACATTGCCAAGAAGTGACTATTTCAATTTGTGTTGTACAAGTTCAATTGCTAAGTATAAAGTGACCGAATTTCACTACGAATAATATACATATAGGTTCTATTACCTATATCAGCATTGAGTATTATAGGTACACTCAATAATGTTATGATATTTTCGCTATTATAATATTATACACTTATCGTTGGATAAGAAACCACCTGTAGGGAATATTCTTGAAAGATAATGTTAATAAGTATTTAATTTTATAACTCATTTAATGGTTTCCAAGTTATTGAAATGAGTACTTTAATATTTGTACGTGTAATTCACAATAATTAAAAGATATAATACAAAATGCGTAGGTAGGTAATTAATTAGATAAAAATATTAAAATTGGTGTGACTAAAGAACAATACATTTTCTCAGGTATTTATATAATTAGTCAGTACCTACCTACCTATACTGCTGAAGTCATTGAAGACAATGAGTCATTTAGGTATAAAAGTATACAAATTGTACATAAGTAGGTGCCCAATTGGTAAGTAGGAACTATGGTAAATCGTAATATTATAAATTATAATCATGCATACAAAAATATAATATGTTACATACACTGTACATAATATCTAAAAGCAGATAAGAAAACTATTTTTTTATTTTAAATAAGTTATATATAATCTGAATCAGTTGACACAATGAGCATATAGGCTTAGAGTAATAAAAAAACACGAGTATATTTGAAGAAAGAAGCCACCCAATACTGACACTTTCAATTAAGGGGCTTAGGCATGCTAGTTACATTAAAGATCTTGACACCACTTACGCCTAAGTCGCCTTGGAGGATTGCCGGTATAGTAGCAACTAACAGACGCTATAGAAATTGTATGAGTAGTTATCCTGACATGAAACCTTTTATAGTAGAGCCAGAGGCGGACTTACCATTTTTCCGCCCTAGGCATTACAACACTACCGCCCCGTACATTGGCATGTTCCCACGGGCGGGGGGGGGGGGGAGTAATGTTCCATGAACTAAAACAATACATTCATAAAAATTGTATTTAGGTATTTTTATATTTATACATACCAACTAAACAAATAAATATTAATACAATTTTGCATAAGTACATACATACTGTACTGTAATGATATGCTCACAGATCATTGTACAAAAAATGCTTTCAAATAATAAATAACGGCCAGACTGTCGCACGTAGAAATCGGTCACATGTTATAAAACAATAAATTATCAATAACAAAAAGAGACGAGTACGGTTTAAGCAAGCGTAGCACATTTATAATGGTAAGAGCAAAGAGTGTTACTTTCTTATAGAAAAGGAAGGGTAAAGGGGGTATCTACAGCCGAAGGACGACCTAGTTTCGAGGCTCGCGATAACCCTTTGAAAAAGCCGCCTAACACTCTCTGATAAGCATAGCCGTATATCGTAACTCTCATCTTTTTTTCATTTTTGATAGGTAGTGTACCTACTACACGTCTACACGAGTACCTACCAAAATAAACTAAACTCTCAACAACTCTTCTTTGAAACTATATTTTTCTATGTCTTTAAGAAAGAATCGTAAATATAAAACAATGATTCCATTTTAAAATCGAAAATTGATACCATTAAATAGTAAATACGCATTGTATATAGTAATTAGTAGCCAAAATTAATGTGCAAAAGAATTGTTTATTAGTGGCTAAATTAGTCCCGTTAAATATCCCCTATAAATATGTCATGTATTTGTGTCAGTTAGCTCTAAAGTTGCAGGTAAATTCACAGATTTCTATATAGTAGGGAGCCTTTATAATAAAAGCTCTCTAGTAGTCTACTGTCTAGTATAAGGTCTTTTAGTATGTAGTATAGAAGTCTATGGGTAAATTAAATGAAAATAAAACAAAAATTGTATACTACAGCGCTATCTAATGACAAACCCGACATTCATTCGCAATTTGTTTTTCGCTGTTCAAGTTTAAAATTACGGCACGGATAGGTATGATTATTGATTGAAAAATGCCAAAATGTATTTAAACCAAAATTTTCGTCTTTTGGGTTATTTGATTTTGCGTAGTAAATTCCAACATTCACTAGTAACAAAACTAAACCTAGTTAAACCTAACTCAGCCACCAAAATGAATAACAATAAATCAGATTCAACGGAATGAGGGTATAAAATATATTATGATTTATGACGCAAGCCTTCGACTTTCTTCCTTTTTTCCGAGGGTTACATTATTTAATAATAGGTATACAATATAACATAGTATAGTATATTGACGTTATTTCGGACCAAATTTTAAAACTTTAAAATATGAAAAATATATTATTGGACTGATAAAAAATATATTGTTTTCAAGGTGTATTGATAAACCTTATCACTTAGTCAATAACTCTAATTATTTTGTATTTTTTACCATAATCTGAATAATATCGTCAAGACTTCGACCTTGTTGGCCTGTTCCCTATCCCGGAGGGCACTTCAAGTTCATATTATAACTAATAACTTGCCCAGTGACAATTATTACTCTATTTACCAATAATTGCTGTGACCTGTGACACAGTTATTAATCAAATAATACGTCCTGTTACTTAAAGAGTCGATCGTTGAAGAAAATCCTTATTTCCTAGATCATGTCGGTCGTCTACAAAGCCGTAATTTCAGCAGCCGACAAAGTTGTACCACGGGGCTTGAGGCCACTTTGGGAACATCCGGCGGGTAATTTACTAAATACATTTTATGACTGACTTTACACCATAGACTATAGTCTATAACCGATCTAACCTTTTTAGTCCGAATTCATGTGAGAAACATAATGAAATAATCACTTCATCTTATTTTCACAGGTCCAAAGACTATTTTCTTCTGGGCACCCGCATTTAAATGGGTAATAACTAATAATGATGAGTAGAGCTCTGATGTTAATGACCAAAATTTTATTAAAATATATAATATTTAGAAATGTCAAAATATGTAATTAATATAATATTAAATATACCTATTTTTTGCTACAAATGTATATAAAAAGAGTTAATATTAATTTAAAATAAATTATATACTCTTGAATGTGTATTTAAAATAACTGATTACTAAATACACACCTATTAAATAATAGCTATTATTATAATTCATATTATAAAAAAAAAATATTAGTTAGTGGCTGATCTATCAAAGTTAAATTGTAGATAGGTTAAGCACTTTAAGCATCAGAATTATTACACTGTATAACAATTATTTTGTTGATATTTTCAAATTTAAAAGACCTTTGACAATCCGACAGTATGTTTTTATAAATATCTTATCTCCTAATTGTCTATTCATAATAATATTGACAATTTTTATTATTATACTTATAATTTATAAAACATAATATGCTACTTAATCTAGAAATCATCAAGTTATGCATTTATATGCTCAAAAATGTCAAATATGTAAAAAATATGCAAAATAATTTTGCATATTTGTAAACTAAACTTCATGAATCGAATTGATATCATACTAAAGTATAATTCTGGTTGCACAAAAAAATATACAATCATAAACATCAGAGTTCTAATGATGAGCGTTTTTATTTAATCTATCTTATTAATTGTAATCATATACCTTTCTAGGGCTTAGTTATTGCTGGCATTGGAGACATAACTCGTCCAGCAGAAAAAATTAGCATATCTCAATGCTCAGCATTAGCTGCTACCGGTATCGTGTGGTCACGATATTCACTCGTCATCATACCAAAAAACTGGAGCTTATTTAGCGTTAATGTTTTTGTGGGTGCTACAAATTTATACCACTTGGTCAGAGCTTTTATGTAAGTTATAAAGATATATCAATAATTATGTAAACATTCTTACATTTAATAAAAATGTATAGAATATTAAAATTGTGTTAAAAAAAAACAATCTTATAAATTAATAAAGTCAATAACAATTCTTATTTTTGATGGATTATCAAATATATTTGTTCTTATTTGTAGCTTGCAGGCAGTGGTATATCCAGGAGAAGACTTAGGGGACATGCCCCCTCCCATCATCATTGATGGTTAATTATAAATTAATTTTTATTGTTTATGAAACTATGTATTATAGTTTATTCATACGCGTGCCCCTCACCA
This sequence comes from Acyrthosiphon pisum, assembly GCF_005508785.2. Classification (NCBI taxonomy): domain Eukaryota; kingdom Metazoa; phylum Arthropoda; class Insecta; order Hemiptera; family Aphididae; genus Acyrthosiphon; species Acyrthosiphon pisum. The sequence continues at coordinate 34,614,816 of NC_042495.1, read as the reverse complement.
TTTTGAAAATTCTTAATACACCACTGCTTGCAGACTCTAAAAAAAATTATCAGTTCAACTTTTCGCTTATTACAATAATTTTATCATATTGTTACTATTTGAAACGAATGAAAGTTTGCATTAATTTTAAACTATTAGATTTTCTAAAATTAGTCACAATAATTTGAATTATTGCTTAGTTAAACAAATTAGTTTAATAATTGTAGAAATTATAACAAACTAATATATTAATTAATGTTTCAGGTACCAGCAAGAACAAAAGAAGGCATTGGAAAATGGCAGTAAAAGTGATAGTTATCTTTAATGTGCATTAAAATGTATAATTCAATGATAAAATAATTTTAATATGTTTTTGTTGTATAAATAAATAGATTATTATTTAATCTCAATAAGGATGAATATATTATTTGTCCCATTGAAAAAATAATAAAATCGCTATCATAATGAAATAAATGACAAATTCTAATAATGACATAGATAAATGAAACATCTGTTGTACAACCATCTGGTTCAGAAACTTCTTTTAAAGCTTTCCCCGCTATAGCCTCTGAAACCTTGTCCTAAAAACAAATAAAAAGTATACTTAGATTATTATTTCTTAGAACTAAATTAGATACAGGCAACATTTTAAAATAATATTGTTTAGTTTTTATGTATAATTGTATAATGTATATTACTATATAACACTAATATTTTATATGTTATTGATATCAGAGTATACGTAATATGACTAGTGAGTACTAGTTACTTGTAGTATGATAAGTGATAACATTTTTATTTGAAAACTGAAAATTATATTAAAGATAATTTTATTTATGTGGTTTATAATAATATGTACATTTAAAGGTATGGAGTGGTTAGTGGTTAAAACAACCCAAAAAGTTATTGAAACAACTTAATATTATTTACGACTATCCTGTCGATAATGTCTGAACAGTGCACACTGCAATCACATATGGTGGTGATAAATGATAATGGTAGTAACTTACGTATTAATGCAAACAAATATATAATAATAACATAAATAAATAACTTTATTGTTGTTAAATGTTGATAACTTTGAATAATATATTTGAAATACCTAACCATGAGATAGCCGACACCCCCATGGCCTATATAGTAAAATATTATAAATAAATTTTGTCAAAGGTATATACTACTAATTCTATTAATTCAAACTAATTGAATTTTAAATGCTTTGAATATAAAAAAAATATATTCAAGAAAACAGTTAATAATTTAACTAAAATAAATATATGTATAAAAAAATCTATTTTATTTTATGAGTAAAAATTTTTATATTATAACCAAATTAAAATTATAAAAAAAAAATCTTTAAATGTTAAATACCTCTTACAGAGCGACCACCGCCATAATAACCTCTTTGATTATATCCACCACGAAATGACGAAGAATTTCCATGGTAACCTCTTCCTCGACTATAACTTCCTCCACCACCTCTTTGAAAATTATTATTACTAGGGTAGGAATGATTAATATTTTGAACTTTGGCATTTGGGGTATCACCACTTTCATTAAATGTTTGGTTAAACTGTCTCTTGTAGATTGATCTATCACTATACATTTTTAAAAAATGTATACATTTTATTTAATTAATAAATTTAAAAAAAATTACTTACCCTTGAACAAACGATATTGGAGAAAGATTGTATCTACCACAGTTAAAATTACATAGTTCTTTTAGAAGATTTATTAGTTTAATATCTCTTTCACTTAATGTTGCAATAGATTCTGGTTCTTCAGATGCATGTACAATTAAACTTTCAATAGCTGGTCTTAAAGCTACAATCGCAGAAGCAGCTCTTGCATCCATTTTTAAAGTTATCCTATAAAGTATAAGATGATTCATAGCTTTGTTAAGAGAATATTACATTTTAATATAAATTTATAATACTAAACATAATATTTTTCTCAAAGAAATTGAAAAAAATATTTTTTTAAATTTCTTTATATATTTGATTCTCTTTTTAAGTTGACAATCATTACATACCAGTTATCTAATTGGACTAATTCTTTGGTATATTCAATTTTGCGAGCACCAAACAATAGAAGATGAATAGGAGTTACCATGGTCATTTGCTTGCATGATACAGCTCTAGTACGTACCTAAATAAAAAAATTGTATTCAAAAAAATATGATTTTATAATAAATATTCTATGCTTCTAATAGTTTTAGATAAATTATTTAGAACTTTTACATTTAAGATTAGAATTACATTTAGAATTATAGGTTTAAATAAATTAAATAAATTAAAGGTTTATAAGTTTAAACCATATCATAATTTTTAATTTCAATAACTGAAAAACACCTAACTACTTATTATCATTATTTTGTAGAATTACAATTTATTAAGTCATAATATTATATAATTTTAACAGGTAAGATTAATTTAGACTAGAGTATGTTGTATCTCAGTGGCGTGCCGAACAGGCATTTTTTGAGGCTATTGCCTCAAGGGAAATTCGGGTGGGTGGGTGGGTGTGTTAGTATAGATGTGCAACTTATACCTAAAAAAACTTAGTAATATTTATTATTTTGAATAATAAAAATATAGTGAAAAAACTGTTGGTGGTGGGGAGGGGGATCAAATTGTATAGTTTGCCTCAGGTCTGCTTGTCAGTTCGGCATGCCACTGTTGTATCTTACCTTCTCTGCAAATACAAAGAATGGTGATTGGAAAGAACCGGCCATGATGTTATTACAATTAACAGATGTTTTATGAATAAGTGCAGCCTTTCCTTCTGTTGTGTATACCTATATAAAAACAAATTAATATATTTAATTAGATGTAATATCCACATTATCAAATGATCCTCAATCACACTGAAACAATAAATTCATTGGAATAAAATTAATATTTAGTATTTACTGTGCATAGCGATATTATATTATTTGCCATGTAAATACAATTAAAAATATAACAATATATTACATTTAATGTTTATTTCATTGGAATAAAAATGTCACTATGAAATATGCTCAACATATTTTGTTCTTAATTTAAATTCCAATAAAATGGTATGACTCTAAACTCAATTATTCTAAATAAAAAGACACCAGTTATGTGCGGTTTTTAAAACACTATCATCAAAGTTAAAATGTATAGGAAGGATGCATGTGTCAATATGAATAAGAGTCACTATCAGGTGTCTTTCAATATTAAATTACTAGTTTAACAAGCTTTCAAAAAAAATATAACAAAAAGTTTTTTTTTCAGAATTTTCAGTTCTAAAACTCAATTCCTGTATTGTACATTTTTATCATTTTGATGATTAAATATTTGTTTATAAAAATATAAAAATAAAAAGTAACCTTTCGTTTTTCTTTATGATAACACACATTAGGATAAAATCCCATTGTTAAAATGGCAGATACTACATCTAATATTGGTTCGTCGTGCATTCCAGTTTTTCCAAAATCAAATCTATGCCTTTCAAAACATATATCAGGAAATCCGATTTTGATGAATAGATCTTTCAGTTGTTCCTGATAAAACAATGCATTTTTAATATTATAAATGTACAATTATTATTGTTTTAAATATTATAAATAACTTTAAATAAGTAGGTACCGTAACATCTGCTGTTGTAGTCAATGATGGTTGTGACAACATTTTACGTTCACAGTATTCTGTTGTATCAATATTACGATAGACTAAAGATTGCCATTGATGAAAAGCATTTAGTACAGTCAAATGATCAGAACAACGGTTACCAGAGAAAGCACGCTGTGCTGGTGTCATTCTATGATCTATAAACATATAAATATGAAAAAATATTGATTTGAAACAAATTATTTTACATATATAAAATTAATTACCAAATACAAATATATCTGTCATGTTTGAACAGATAGCAGCTATTATAGCTAGAGCGTCACCTAGCATTAAGATATTTCCTAACACCATCATGCGACCAATCTGTGGCTCGATTGGTAATTTTGCTAAAATACGACCAAGTGGCGTTAACTCTTCATTTATTCCAAGACATTTCATCTCTAAAATGTTTGAATATAAAATAATGGTACATTAATACATCTATAATAAAATATTCAGAAACATATATGCAGTAAAACATTTTTTCTTACATAAGTTTTAAAGTAATTAGAATATAAAAGCAAAAATTAAAAAAAAATCAGTAGAGTAAAAAGATTTACAAGTATTTATAGAATTATTCTTAATAAAAAAGATTTTCATTAGAGACTAAATAAGATAAAACGTTTAATTACGTATAATGAGGGTTGTAAGTTACAATGTTAATCTAATAAAATAAAAACATGGTGATATATTAAGTAATTCAAATTGCTGCTTACTGTGATATTCAAATAAAATACAGTTCTCTAATATAATTTGTCATGTTTGCAAACCAAATTGAAGAAATACATTATTCAACTCAATGTAGATCTTCATCGTTTATTAGTTAAAAGTATATGTTAGAAACATAACTAACCAATAAAACAACATTATTTGTTTCATTGATTAATTCAGTTTGCATTTAAGAACCAATAATTTTCTTTTTATTTATTTGAATAACACAATAGCAACATTTTACCTTTGAGCATCACTTGGGCTTCAATTACAGCATCAATAGGAGGAGGTTCAATAGCTTTGCTAAGAAATTGTCCAATATCTCCAAGTCGTAACAATTTAATAGATAAAGCTATTTCATGTAAAGGTGTACGGAAAATTTCTGGTGTTATGTGATCATCCATTTTATCATAACGTGCCTTAAAATTTAGTATTTAAAATAAAAAATAAAAACCATAGAAAGTAAACATAATGAAAAGTACCAAAACTCGTGTACTATTAAATTAATCAGATTAAATATGTAATTAAAAATTATTATACGGCAAAATATAATTTTATTCAATTTAAAATTATAGGTATTCAATCATTATAGTCCATGCTTGGGTCATATTAAATAAATGTATTTATTTTAAAATTAAAATTTATTTTTATTTTTTTTATATTATCTTTGATTACCTTTGAACATAAGTGAAAACAGAAACCGTCTCTAACACGGCCCGCTCGACCTTTTCTTTGCTGCATGTTTGTCTTAGACGCCCAAACCGTTGCATAATGAGTCATATTATTATGAGTAGTAAATAATTTTATCTTTGCTTTGCCATAATTAATTACAAATACTACATCATTAATAGTTATTGATGTTTCGGCTATATTAGTAGATAAAATCACCTGGAAAAAATTTGATTTTTTAAAATAATTAGATAATCTATAACTGAAATTTCATAGTGGTTTGCTTTTGAAATTTTTCCAATGGTCTAATATGAAGCTATATTAGCTGTATGTTTGATTTATACTAAGTAGCTAACATTGTTTGTTGCTAATAACTATTATTAGGGTTAGAATATGTCCCCTGTTTAGCAGCGACTTTACCGGTTTTGAATATAGCTTTCCAGTGTCCCAATAAAGAGTTTTGGAAATGTCAATTATCTGAGAATTAAGCTTCTATAATTTATGTTAACATTTCTACTAGAGAAATAATATTGTTTTGATACATGAAGAAAAGATTTTAATACCCAGTAATCATACGTAATATATTTTACACGGTAAACGCCACACTTGGCGTAAGGCCACTCAAAACAATAAAATAATAATAATAATACTATTGTTGTTGTCCCTGAACACAAACATGAACAAAAATCATCAATCTATAAATAAAATAATAAATAGTTAAGGGGATGGCCACTTTCGAATTATATAAAAAAAAATTATATCATTCAGCTATTGTGGTAGTCACGATAACGGAGGTAGTTTTAGGTGGTACTGTGGTAGTCACAATAATAGCCGTAGTCTCGTATAACAGGAAAGTTCTGCTATAACACCTATATAACATTTTAGGAACAATACTAAACTTCATAAAAGAACTAACTTATTATTTTTTACTATGATGACAGTTAACTTTTGTTATAAAACCAGTCATAATACAATTAAAATATAACATTTTTAAACATTCAATATAATATTATACAATGTTTTATTTTACCTTTCGTACTCCAGATGGAACAGGTTCAAAAACTTTACGTTGATCTGCACACGGAATTTGTGAATGGAGTGGTAGTATACAAAACTTTGAAGATGCTAAAAAAGAAAAATTTAAGTATTCTTCATTGAAAGTAAATATAACTTAACAAACCAAAAAATTGTTTCTGAGTTAAATATTTTTGGAGTGCAAAAATTAAATTCCAACCAGGTAAAAATATTAGAACCGCTCCAGGTGTATTCATCTCTATTTCAATGTGCGTTAATAATGCCTAAAACATCAATTATATTAAATTATTATTATTACTGTTATTGTTAGCTTTTATTTGAAAAATACTCACTTCAATAATTTCAAAATCAACATCTTTTTCACTAATCATGGCCACTTTAGATTTAATATCAGGAGGATAGTCATCAGATACAAGTAAATTACAATTTTCTTCCTGATCTTGTGCTGCAATGACAGATTCTTCTTCTTTATCTTTATTCTTACGTTTTCTAATATCTGGAGTTGGCTGATAGTTTAACACTTGAACAATATCTTCAAGAAAATATTCTGAAAATAAAGATTGTAAATAATATTTTCAATCGATATCATAAATGATCAATTTACCTTTCACAGGATAGCATCTCCCTTCTACATCAATGACTGGACAACAATTAAAGTATTTAGAAAACATATCAGTATTTATAGTGGCCGACATAAAAATAACTCTTAGGTCAGGATAGTTATATACCATATCTTTGAGTACAACCATGAGGAAATCACTATTTACATCACGTTCGTGTATTTCATCAACAATTATATGTGATATGCCACGCATACCATTTTCCAATTTACGTAATAATACACCTACACAAATTTTGTTTTATTTGTAGATCATTATTTCAATATAAAAATATTTAGAACAAAAAATATTTACCAACTGTACAAAACAAAATTGCCCCATAAGGTCTCGGAAATATGCTATCAAATCTAACACTATAACCAACACTTAAACCTATATCTTCTTTTCTTTCAAAAGCCACTCTATCAGCAACAGAGATGGCAGATATTTTTCTTGGTTGCGTACAAATTATATTACAGTATGCCCCTTGGTCATTTTTCAGATACTCATCAAGTATAAATTGACAAACCTAAATTATCAAATTATGTATAGGTAAAAGTAAAATACATTAAAACAAAATATTTTCCAATTTTAACTAACCTGAGTAGTTTTACCACAACCAGTACTACCTTGAATAATAACTATCGAGTTTTTTCTTATTACATCTAATATATTATCTTTTTTAGCAAATACTGGAAGTTGGCTACGCATTGCAATACTTTCTTTAAAACCTTCTGAAGAATTTAATTTCATAGCATAATCTTTAGCTAGTTCTTCACTTAATTGATCTAAAGTAGCCTGTAAATAATAAATATCAATATGTATTTTAACAAATTGATTAACACATACTGTAACTAAATACTCGTTTGTATAATATCTCATTATTCATTAATATTATCATTACTCTTGTATACTATGTCATTAATATTTTAAAGTAAAAATTATAAAAAAAATATATGTAGGGTGATCACCAAGCATGTTAACTCCTATTTTTTAAATTTAGTAATAAACGTATTTGAACATTTTATTTAAACTTATTAAATATAAAGCCAATAAAGACCATATTTTTAAATTTATGAATTTTTTCATAGTATTTTGTAGAGTATCTTGTCACGATACAAACTTCTGTTTTCAAATGAGAACCCACTTTTTACTATTATTTATTTATTAGATAATTATTTTAAAATGTTGATATACCTAATTTAAAAATCAAATGAATAGTTTTTCTACTACAATGTTTATACTAAGGAACAGGTTTTAAAGTCCTTATAAATGGTTTTACAAAAATATAATATGGATGTAATGTTAGATCTAATGTTAATTTATATTTTTCCAAAACTAAAATGTTGATAGATTAATATTAATTACTACAATTTTCAAACCACTAAGAACCCATATTATTTTCCAAACCTATTATCCTTGGAAAACAATGTTATATAACTTAAAACTACTAATTCAAAGCGTAATATTGATGTCATACATTTTCAAAAAATGATTGGCTAAATAGTTTACAGTAGAAAAGTGAGATTCTCAATTGAAAAACAGGAGTTTGTATCTCCACAGGGCTAGGACACTTCTAAAGTAGTACAAAAAACTTTGAACATTTGAAAGTATGGTCTTTAAGTATATTTAAAAATTCCAATAACTGCATTATTGAAAAAAAATAGGGCGAGCGCTGAGCATGCTTGGTGAATCACTATGTAAACTAAAAATTAATATAATTTATTAAACTATGTAACGTTTGACAATTTTTAAAACTAAATGTATGAGAAATACAATTGCAATTTTTAACTTCAAACTTACAGTAGCTAAAGGACCTTCATCAATATTTATGGCCAACCAGGGATTCCAATTTGGTTGAGGTGGTGACCATGGAATAACTCCTGTTAATCTAATTGGTTTTGTCTCATTAAATTCCGCAAGTACTTGATTAGAAATTAATGAAATTGTAGTTTCTGGTTCAATGACAGTATCATTCTTCAAACAATAAATATACACATATAATAAATATTTATTGTCTTAACTATGTAATCTACCTTAATCACAGGTTCAATATTAAACTCTTGAAGTATATTAGATACTTTGTTTAATATTAAAGGTTCTACATTT